>NC_072768.1:39567678-39825068 GCF_022539595.1 Amphiprion ocellaris
CCGGAGTCCGTCCACAGCGCAGCCGTCCTCGTCTCCGCCGGCCTGCTGCAGGAGGAGACGCCACGGCAGCCTTTTGTCTGGGTGTTGGCCAGCAGCCGCCGAGGAGCTGCCAGCAGAAAATGGGCACCGAGGACTCGACAAGAGGAGCAGGAATCAGAGCCGACAGCATCTGTAATCTCCTGCTGCACAGGGAGGCACTGGAGGGAGGTTCAGGCCTGGAGGACAAACATCCTGATCCTCCTTCAGCTTTCTGTCCGAGGTCACAGCGTTCACGTGATAAAACATGTTTAAAACATCTTCCACAGTTTCCATCTCCTCCCTCTGACTGCTTTCACATGTTTCTGGTTTCTTCAGAATCATCTTCTACAGGATCAGAGCAGGAAAACCACCACGCTGAACTGGGAAGATCTCCAAATCACACCAAAATGAGGCAGCACAAACGGTCAGTTTCAAATAATTTGGGGAGGTCTTGATCATTTTGAAAGGTTTTTATTTCTTTGGACACATATTTTAAAGACATCTGGCACAATTTTGTGTCATTTTGAACAGTTTTTATCAAAAAGTATTGAGAAATTTGGGACGATTTTTGTGTAATTTTACACAACTTTTATGTAATTTGATGAAAAACACATTTGAGTTCTGGTAAAAACTGCAACCAAATCAGTTTATTAACAATTTATCCATGCAAAATGGGACAAATTTTAAATAAAATTAGAAAAATGTGAGTAATTTAATCTAAAATTAAAATTTTTATGTCTTTTTTTTTTTTTTTTAAACAATTTGTGAGTCATTTTTGGACAAATTTGGGGAAATTTGGACAAATTTGTACAATTTTGAAAAATTCTTTAAGTTATTCTGAACATTTTTTGAGTAATTTTGGACAATTTTCATGGCTTTTTGAACAATTTGGCAGTCATTTTGGAGAAATGCTGAGAAATTTAAACAAATGTTGAGTCATTTTGGACAGCTTTGACGTAATTTTGAACAATTCTTTGAGCCGTTACCAACATTTTTTGAGTCTTTTTCAACTGTTTTTGAGTAGTTCTGGACAATTTTCATGTCATTTTGAGTCATTTTGTCCAAATTTTGGTTTATCTTTTAAAATTTTTAATCATTTTCAACAGTTCTTAAATCATTTTTGACAATTTTAAATTCATTTTAGACAGTTCCTGGTTTTAGGGGGCATCTTGGGCATTTTAAGAGTCATTGTGGAGCAGATTTTGTCAGTTTAGCAAATTCTGAAAAAATATCGGATAACTGAGTAATTTTGACCATTTTCTGTGTCATTATGAACAGATTTTAGTCATTCTGGATCCATTTATAGTCATTTAGGACAATTCCTGAGCAATTTCAGACCATTTCTTTCTTAAAAAAAAAAAAAAAAAAAAAAAAAAATTGAGCATGAATATTATGGGATATATGAGCTCAGAAATACTCAAAAAAATAAATTAAATTACAAAGTGATAAATCTGGACCCACCTCTATGGACTTCAAAAAAATATTCAAAGGATGAAGGTAGAACTCTGGTTATTAAATATATTAAAGTTTAGCACATTTAAAAAAAGTAATCAGACTTTTTCCCACTAACCTCCTAGCAGCTGTAACCATGGTAACTGTACACAACAAACACGGCCTCAGCTGGAGCCTCAAAACGTTCAGAGCATATAAAAATAAACCAAATTAAATTAGATTTTAGAGTTTATTTTTAAATGTTTATATTTACTAAAAAAGTAATGATTCAAATTTGACAAAAACTAGCTGTGAATAATACATTTTTATCAAAAAAACTGGGGCTGGAGAGAAAGCAGGTGCTGAAATAAACACCAAACGGCAAAGTGGATGTGAAATGAAACATCTGTGCGGCTTTAAGGTTGAATTTAACATATTTACATCCATATTTACACACATGCACCTACCAAAGCTAAAATGGGTTGTAATTCCAACAGAGTTTAAAAATATGGTTTCAAACACATCATTTAATCTCATGTTTAATGTGGGATTTAAGCTCAAAGATCCACCTGAATCATGGGACAAACTCAAGCTGCCATATTTTGAAATATCCATTTAATAATAGAGATAATATTGATGTAATGTGTGTGCAGCTGTATTAGGTCCAGACAATAAACTGCGGATATTTTAACACCTTTCATCTCAGAGGAAAGAGACTGACAATAAATTTTAGTTTTTTGTTCACTGATGGATGCAGAAAAATGGGTCAAACTTTACCTTTTGGTCAAAGTTTTCAGGTGTGAGGAAGAAGTTGTAGAGCGGCACGAAGTATCCCTCCAGCAGCCCCATCAGCAGCACCAGGTAGACGCCGTCTGCAAACTGAAGCAGCAGGACGGACAGATTCAAAAGAAGTTCTAGAAACCAGTATAAAATGTATATTTAGTCTAATAAACATCAGTAAACAGTCGATCCAACAGGGTAGAAAACTGGGATCAATAGAATTCTAACTTCTGCTCAACATCCCTAATCTGCCTGAAACATCACGATAGGAAGCACGGTGGTGGCAGCATCATGATGTGAAGCACGGTGGAGGCAGCATAATGTGAAGCACGGTGGTGGCAGCATCATGATGTGAAGCACGGTGGAGGCAGCATCATGATGTGAAGCACGGTGGTGGCAGCATCATGACATGAAGCATGGTGGAGGCAGCATCATGATGTGTAGCACGGTGGTGGCAGCATCATGATGTGTAGCATGGTGGTGGCATCATCATGACATGAAGCATGGTGGTGGCAGCATCATGATGTGAAGCATGGTGGTGGCAGCATCATGACATGAAGCATGGTGGAGGCAGCATCATGATGTGAAGCATGGTGGTGGCAGCATCATGACATGAAGCATGGAAGTGGCAGCATCATGATGTGAAGCATGGAGGTGGCAGCATCATGACATGAAGCATGGTGGTGGCAGCATCATGATGTGTAGCACGGTGGTGGCAGCATCATGATGTGTAGCACGGTGGTGGCAGCATCATGGTATGAAGCACGGTGGAGGCAGCATCATGATGCGAAGCATGGTGGTGGCAGCATCAACTAAAATAACCTTTTCATTTCATTTCTACCATATTAAAATATTCTGCATGTTTAGTTTTATATTACTGTGACTCCTGAAGTGGGTCGACGGGTTTGACTGCCAACTAGTAAACCACAAGTTAAATATTATGCATTTTAGTGGCTTATAAGCTATATATATATATATATATATATATATATATATATATATATATATATATATATATATATATATATATATATATATATATATATATATATATATATAATCTTTTACTTAATAATCAGTAAATATTTCCCCTGTATGTATACAGGTGTGTATCTTACCTGTGTGTCCAGCTCAGACACCTCCAGGTTGAGCTTGTTCAGGTGTTTGTTCACAAAAGTGATCAATGTCTGAAAACACAAAGACAAATGCATGTCAACAAACCCTGCGTCTCAAATTAAGTAAAGAAAATAAAAATTCCTTCAAGAACCCTTAAAATATCAGTAAAATAATGCAGACAGAGAACATCGCTAGTTTGTGGTCCGTTTTCTGCTAAAGAGGACCATAATGTGTGGAATGAACATCATGATGTACTGAAAAAGTCTCAAAACTAGTGACTAGGACCATAAACTCGAGGGAAATGTTTACTGAGGTATTAAATCAAGACAGAAGTAGTCATTTGTCATCTGTACAATCAGACGTTCTTTCCAACCAGAGGAGTCGCCCCCTGCTGGCTGTTAGAGAGAATGTGGCTTTAAGATTTCACATTTCAGATCTTTTATATACATGGATTAAATATACCAAATATTTTAGCTAAAATTTGACATTATGATGCTACCAAGTCACAGCAAATGAAAACCGCTTGAGTTTCTGTTTAGGATAAAGGCAAAATAAAGACAGACAAAGCATCTGCTGCGTTTCAAAGCATCGACTTTGGAATTTGCCCGTCGCTGTCTTGGATTTATGAAACCAAATGCAAATGTCAAACACACCCTGTTTCTTCATCTATTTTCCTCTAATTAGAAACATAATTTACTAAATTAACATCATGCTGTATTCAAAAAGTCTTGAAACTAGCAACAGCGACCATAAACTTATTAGGAAAATGTTTACTGAGGTAATAAATCAAGATAGAAGCAGTCATTTCTCATCAAAACAATCAGACATTCTTTAAAACCAGAGGAGTTGCCCCCTGCTGGCTGTTAGAAATAATGCAGGTTGAAGGCTTCACTTCCAGATCCACAGGCTACATCAGTCTTTTATAGACGGTGTATGGCTTTAAATTACAAATATACAGAATTTGTTTTGTATTTTGGATCAAATCTGACATTGTTACACCGCCGCAACACAAATCTCAGTACTTTTTATTAATTATTTTTTAATTTTCTTCTAAAAGGAACCACAATTTACAAAATAAACATCCAATTGTATTGAAGGAGACTTTAAACTACAGATTGAGACCATTAAGTTATTAGAAAAATGCTTACTGAAGTGATAAATCAAATGAGAAGTCGGTTAATATTCTCATAGACTTCTGTGTAATTGGAATTATTTTTAGAAGCCAGAGGAGTCGCCACCTGCTGGTTGTCACAAATAATGCAGCAAAGTAAAGGCTTTACTTTTTAGAAACTGATGCTAAATCCATCTTTTCTAAATGTTGTAGAGGTTTAAATGACAAATATAAAAGCTTTTATTTGTATTTTGGCAGGCCTCGGTACCTTTTTGACAACATTCAGTTTATCCGGAGCGTGGTCGAACAGAGTGTCGAAAGCATCGCGCTCTGTTGAAAACAAATAAATAATTCAGTCAAAAACACTTTAACTTTACTGTTTAATAGTTGTTGTTGTTGTTGTCAGTGAAAACATACCGTGTCTTCCAGAGAAAGCCCTGCAAAAAAACACAAAAAAGAGAGAAAATGTGTCATAAATACGGAGGGAGCTTCTGCTTATTGACAATTTCACACCTGAATATTCATAATAAAGAGAAAATAAAAGGCTTCCAACTCAATCGCAGAGGAATGTCGAGGACGGAGGGATTATGTCGGAGAAATGACAACACAATAACGTAGCTGGGGTCTCCTAATTCCATCAACAATAGCGCAGCTCGGCGCGTTGAAATGACCTGCGGGACGGTGACATACTGCAGCACAATGCAGCGACCTCACCGACGGATGAAGACGTGACGCTGAGCGGCTCTTCTGTGGGAACGTTAGGAGGAGGAGGCTGCTGCTGCTGCTGCTGCTGCTGCTGCTGCTGCTGCTGCTGCTGCTGCTGGAGGAGAAGGTCAGGTGGGTTCTGGAGGGGAGGAAACGCTGACGTCCCTCCAGGACCAGATATCGCAGCGGGCAGGACAGCAAGACGTGGCAGCGGCTCAGTCGCACACATGTTCACGGTGTAATCTCCAATGGCAACGGCAGGCAGGTCCGGGCAGCCGTCCTGGTGTAATAACCCGCCCTGCCTGGCCGTGTGTGTGTGTGTGTGTGTGTGTGTGTGTGTGTGTGTGTGTGTGTGTGTGTGTGTGTGTGTGTGTGTGTGTGTGTGTGTGTGTGTGTTATTAGCAGCCCGTCCATCCACCGTGACAAAACGTGTGTCTTGGCCTGCCGTTATCTCCCCGGTTGCTGCTGTCAGGCTGCAGGACAAACTCACAGCGAGACAAACAGCCGGCCGGTTAAATCGTCTAATTCTTCCGCTAAGGCTGCCATCACATCTCTGGTCGTGTGTTCACAGCGGTTCTGCTAACGGCAAACAGGAGGCTCTGCAAACAAGTACTACCATGTAATAAATAGTACAAATCTGCCATAAACGCATGAAACACTGGACCGGTGACGCAGTTGGTATGAGAAGCATGAAAATATAACAAAAATGTATATAAATAACATCGATTTTTACTGAAATTTATTATTTATCCATTATAGGACCATGATGCTGCCGCCACCGTGCTTCACACTTGTTACAAGAAGCACAAAAATAGAACAAAAACGTACATAAACAACACAGACTTATACTGACTTATACAATTTCTCAAAATTTCGGATAGATTTGAGTAATTTTGGATGTTTTTTTTGTATTTTTGGACAACTTTCATGTCATTTTGAACATTTTGTTGACTAATTTAGGAAATTTTTTTGTCATTTTCAACATGGGACAGGTCAAAACAAGTTGCATTAAATGAAAAGTCTCCTTTTTAACGTAAAAACTAAATTTTTAGTCATTTTGGACACATTTTTAATGCATATTACTCAAATTTGAAGTCATCTTGGACAAATTTCTAGAAATTTCTGATGAATTTGAATAAAACAAAAATTAATTGTGAAATACAGAACATTTTTGAACACGGACGCTGGGTTGAATCTGTAAGCTTCACACATGAATGGTGAGTCTGCGACGTTTTACACCAAAGACGAATCATTTAATGTGTTGCGTTTAGTGCAGCATTATGATCCATCAGCTGTGGATCTAAATGAACGTTCTAAGATGTGAAAATGAAGCACAGTGCAGTGTTCTTACTCTGTGTTTCCGGTGATTTCCTCTTGAATTTGTCTGGACTGAAGGATTCCTTCTCTCTTCTGAAACATAAAAACACAAAACAGAGCGCATGTGGGAGAAATCTTTATAGTATGGAGGATCAATCAGGATCAAATGACTGAAAATGTCACAAATTACTCAAAAAGTGTTCAAGTTGTCCAACAATACACTAAAAAACATACAAACTGAGTCAAAATTGTTGAAAATTGGCAAGATTTCAAGAAATTGTCCAAAATGACAAGATTTATTTTTATGATTATATGGTTATAGAGAAAATGACCAAAAACAGAAACCAGATTCAGTGTTTAGACTGAGACACCTGGATGGATGTAAAACTGATCTGGTGTCAGTTTTTACCAGAACTCAGATGTGTTTCTCCTCCTAAATGTCCTGGTTCTGTCTGCTGGACTGATGAAGTTCTGAGGCTCAGAAATGATGAACGTTAAGAACTCACCTGTACGACGACCACCTGGATGGAGACGTGGTCCGGTAGTCTGATTGGAGCTCTGAAGTGCTGCGACAGCGCCACCAGCAGGTGGAGGATGGCGACGATGCTCTTAGCATGAACCGCTAACGAGAAGAGAAGAAAAACATCCGCCATGGAGTAAATAACAGAAATGATGCAGCTACTGTACATAAATAATGATAATAATAATAAAATATATCTGCTGTTTTTGGCTTTTCAAATCATACAAACATTTATAAATCAGCATATTTTTACATTTCTTCTGCACAGACAACTTCTTAGAACTCCTCCTCAACAATCTCTGATGAGCCTAAATTTTTATAGCACAAAATATGAATATTTATAAACATATTTGTGAAATTTTAGCTCGATATGTTAAATATTTCCCAAGTTAAATGTATCTTTAAAATTACTAGTCAACCCACTTTGAATCTATCTGAATGACTCAGGACCTAAAGATTAAAAAATAAACTGAAATCTTACCCCTAAAATGTAATTATGTTACTGATTCAGTTCACAGTTTTCTGATCTCAAATCAGCAAATTTTTAGAACAATTTCTGCTCCACCATCTCTAATGAGCCTCAAATTTTTATAGCACAAAATATAAATATTTATAAAAAATACTTCTGAAATATTAGCTTAATATATCGAAAACTCTGTGAGCTGAATTTATTTTTTAAAAAAAATATAGCATATCTGTCCACCCACTTTGATGCAATTTAACCCTCCTGTTGTCTTCATTTACAGGCACCAAAAAAACATTGTTTCCTTGTCTGACAAAAATCCCAAAATTCAGCAAAAAATTTCCCAAATTTCTGAAAATTTGCAAAACCTTCAGGAAGAAAATTCCAATAATTCCTTAAAAGCTTCCCTTAAAAGTTTAATTTTAAAAAATTCCCCAAATTTGGCAAGAAAATTTTTGTAAATATTTTCAAAAAATGAGTGAAAATCTTCCAAAAAAAATCCTAAAAATATCTAAAGTGATTCCATATATATCAGTAAAACTTTTAATATTTTCTTTAAGAACATTCACATAAAAATCAACCAAAATCCAGCAAAATTCTCTGGATTTTGGTTGATTTTTTATGTGAATGTTCTTAAAAAACATTTTTAACATTTCTTTTATTCCACCAAAAAATGTTCAAAGATTTCCCAAAAATGCTGAAAATGGGGACATCAGAAGTTTCTCTGTGAAAATATAAATTTTTTCCACATTTTCAAAATTTAAAACGGGTCAATTTTGACCCGCAGGACGACACGAGGGTTAAAAGTTGACATCTCAGGAGCTAAATAAGATTTAAAAAATGAAATTTTCCCTCTTACTTCCCAGAATCTACAAGTCTTCCTGCTGAAACTAGTTTTCTTGACTCGTCGTGCTGCGGATCAGATTCCTCCCTGATGGATCTAAACATGGAAAAAGAGGCTGTAGAGCTTCCAGAGCTGCACAGAGACAGGAAGAGTAAAACATGCTGGAGATCAGGACCTCAGACGGTCCAGTTTAGGCTACAGGAAGCTTCATCAAATGAAGATAATCTGCCGTTCCCTGGACATCTAACGGACGTCTTCTTTGGAAACACTAAAGAGCTCCGTGAATGAGGTGGAATGTAAATGATTTCCATTTATTCCAGGAGAATCCTTTAATCAATCCACTTTTCTCCCTGCTTCCATCAGAAGTCAGGTTGTGAGGTTTTATGGCGGCTTTCAGCTCCTCTCTTTGATTCCTTTCTGCCTCCAGGCTTCAATCAGAGACTCCCTTCAGTCCTTTAATTGATCCTGATTGTTGTGTGAATCTAAAAGCTAAATCCTGTTTGTTCGGATGACGTGTTGCTCACTGGACGAAGCTCTTCACGCTCAGTTTTCTGCTGCTTTTCTCTTATTTTTGTCACTTTTTTATTAAAATCACTGTGAAGGTAAAAATCACCTCACCCCCTGAAAACTTCCCAATTCAATCTAAATTCCTTAAATGTTCAAATATAATAGAAAATATGTGGCTAGTTAGCGCTCAGGGTGAGTTATTCATATAGAGTTCATTAAAAACATAAAAGGAAAAATGTGAAGAATGTTTAGAGGCGGCAGCAGGAGGGAGATGTTGTCCTTCATTTCAAAAAATTATGTGTTTAAGATAAATAAAGATTTCTAAATGCAGCACGACACAAAAACACACAGTCGGAGTCAAGAAAGCATTAGATTCAGAGAAATAAGAGAAAATTTCAGGTTTTTATGTCTAATAGTTCCTCAGATGTTGTTGTTCAAACGCAGCCTCAAAGTGGGTCGACAAGAAATTAAAAAATAATAAATTTAACTCAGGAAATATCTGACATATCGAGGTAAAATTTCAGAAAAATCTTTCTAAATATTCATATCTTATGCTATAAAAATTTCAGGAAAATCAGAGATTGTTGAGCAGAACTTGTTCAAAAAATTCACAACTATCTTTATAAACATCCAGATTTTATGCTGTAAAAGTCTCAGATGGTCGAGCAGAAGTTGTTCTAAAAATCTGAAGCTGGATCTTGTCCTCTTTTTCAGTCGATTTGTTTTTGTATTTTATGTTTTTTTGTGTTCTCCGAATCCATTTCGCACGTTTTTATCTCATTTTCCGTCTTTTTTTGCACATTTCTGCACATATTTCTGTTGTTTTGTTGTAATTTATGTTTATTCTGTTTTCCAAATGCATTTTGCACATTTTCATCCAGTTTTCTGTCTTGTTTTTGCTTGTTTTGTTGTTGTAATTTCTGTTTTTCTGTGTTTTCAAAATGGATTTTGCCCGTTTTCATCCCGTTTTTTGTCTTGTTTCTGCTCATATATTTGTTGTTTTGTTGTATTTTATGGTGTTTGTGTTTTCCAAATAGATTTTGCATGTTTTTATCCTGTTTTCCATCATGTCTGCTCATATTTTTGTTGTTTTGTTGTTAAAACATAGGTTCAGAAGTTTATTTACAGATTGAAATTTGCTCTAAACTCATCTACATCTCTGATTAAATACTATAAATCAACTCTACACTACATAATTCTAAGTTATAATATTGAAATAATTCAGCCAATCATGCTCCAGAAAGCTGCAAATGGACAAATTAATCAGGTATAAACTGGATGTATTTGTCTTTAACTCTTCACTGTGCTTGTATGAACTAATCTAAAAACTAAACGTTCTCTCTGAAAGCTTCTCCTCTATTTAACTACTGACATCAGTAAAAGGCAGCGTGGTATTAATTATCACTGACTCCTGTGTTGCATAAAAGAAGCCCATCAATAGGTAGAATAGAGCTCTTAAAACACACTGCTGTTCTCCACCTGAGAGCTCAAAGGAAAGACGAGCAAATTCACATTAAACAGCTTCTACCTGCAGGAGCAACAAATGAAGCTCTGACAGATTTATTTCAGATCAGAGCCAGTGGCTCCGTTATTCACACTAGTTATTTAATCATCATTAACTCAATTAATCCAAGGTTTCTGGAGGAGATTCTACACGGAATGATCCCATTTTTATTTCCCAAAATTCTCCTGATCCCACCTGAGTATCTATTAACACCAGAAGAGCAGCGATTGGTTGATTAATTGATTAGCTGATTGACAGAAATATATCGTTTCAAGGTAGATTCTCTGATGAGAACAAACAAAGTAAATGGACATGTAGTACGGTTTTATTATTTTGGAGACTAAACAAGTAACTGGGACAATAGTCAGGACATTAAAGTAAAATTAAAACGGATAATACAATGTAATACAATAGAATATTATATATGATATATTATAATGTAATGTCATATAATATTATATATACATTTTTTTCCCTCAAAAAATGTAGAGACCAAAAAAAGTAACTGAGACAATATTCATGCAATTGAATTAAAATAAAAATGGATAATATAATATTATAAAAAATTAAAAACATAATGTTATATAATATAATATATGCATGTATGCATTTTTATTTTTCTTAATTCAATTTATTTATTTTTTTTTTGAAAAATTTTATAAACCAAACAAGTAACTGAGACATTATTTATGACATCAAATGAAAATAATGACGGATAATGTAATATAATTTATTTTAATACAATATAATGTAATATAGTAGAACAGAATACCATAGAAAATTATATATTTCTTTTTTCTTTTTTATTCAATTTAATTTAATTTAATTTTTTTCTTGAAAAATTTTAGAGACCAAACAAGAAATTGCGACAATATTCATGACATTAAACTAAAATAAATAATCAGCCAAAATCCAACGAATTTAGCTGGATTTTGGTTGATTTTTTTCTGAATGTTCTTAAAGAAAATATTAGAATTTTTACTGATATATATGTAATCACTTTAGATATTTTAAGGATTTTTTTGGGAAGATTTTTATACATTTTTCAAAAATATTTACCATTTTTATTACTATTATTATTATTATTATTATTATTATTATTATTTTTTTTTTTTTTAAATTTTATTTCTTGCCAAATTTGAGGATTTTTAAAAAAAATGTTAAGGGAAACTTTTAAGGAATTTTTAAACTCTGACTTTAAACTTTAAACTCTGACTCTGATCAGTCTGGATGTAGTGGTTGACAGACGTCCATCATGTTCAGGTTCCATCTCTCTGTGAAGCTTCCAGAGCTTCTCTGTGATCTGCTGCCCTGGTTTAGATCTTTGACTCCTCTACAGACCTGTTAGCTGCTCTAAACTTCATATTCACTGTGTTTTTATTTATTAACACATCTCTAAAGGCAGCCTGATGTTTCCTCTTATCTCTGAACTGATCTCAGCCGGTCGGTGTTTGTTTTCCTCGTTGCTTCAGGAGATCTTCATTATTTCATCTTTATTTTTTCCTCTCGTGGCTGCAGTTCGATCGTATCTGTTAGAGTCACTGGGCAGCATTACAGAAGACTGGAGGCACCGTAAAGTAAATTTACCTCAATTTATCAAAGTCAAATTTCACAAATATGTTTTTAAATATTCATATTTTCTGTTATAGAAAATTGAGGCGAATCAGAGGGTTGAGGAGGATTTTTTTCTAAAAATCTTAAGATTTGAGATCAGAAAACTGTGTTCAAGTGAACCTAAAAGAAGTTCAGTTTCAGATTCTGAATCAGTGCAATGATGAGAAATAAGAGAGAAAATTCCGATTTTTATCTTTAGTAGTTCCGGAGATATTGTCATTCAAATGCAGCCTCAAAGGGGGTCGATGAGGAGTTGTTAAAAATAAATTTAACTGAGGAAATATTTTATGTATCGAGCTAAAATCTGACAAATACATCTATAAATAATCATATTTTGTGCTATAAAAATTTGAGGCAAATCAGACATGGTCGAAGAGGATTTTTTTTCCAAAAATTTGATGATTTTTAGGGTGGTGAAAAATTTTGATTTAACTTAGTCTGGCGCTAAACGACCCGATTATTTGGACGTTATGTTTCCAAATAATCATTTTTCACTGTAACGCGATAATTCTTACATTTCTTTTGTACTTAAACACAAAAATGTGTTAATTATTTCATTATGTTCACGAATATTTTTGAGGACATTTTGGATTGGTCTCAAAAATGTGAAAATACCATCAAAAAGCACAAAACAAATCCATTTTCTCCATGTTTTAAGGAAAAAAAATTCTATAAATTAGTGTTTGAATTATTTATCAACAAAACCCTCCATAAAAACCTCCAGATTACAGCCAGAAATATAAGTAAGTTTTATAAATCTCATATTTTTTTCCAGCTATCTCTGTAAATATCGGGATTTTGCGATACAAAAGTTTCAAGCCAATCAGAGAACTTCAGCTGCTTCACACTTTCCTGTGTTTTGATTGATTTGTTTTTTCTTTTTCTTGTTCTCTCAAAGCTAATCAACATTTTTAAAATTATTTTCAGTGTGAAATGTTCTGTGGGTTCCTTACAGTCGACGTTCCAGCGGATGTTCCTGGTGGAGAGCTTCAGAGAGTCGTTGATTCGCTCTAAAACCGTCTGAAGCTTCTGTTTCTGGGCGATTTCTGACTGGGTCACCTCGGCCACGTTCAGCTTCTCACCCTCCAGCTTCTCTAAACACAGAAGCAGAGAGAAACGTAAAAATATCACCACTGAGGAACACATTTCTCAAGAAAATCGACATTCAAAGCAGCAGACAAGTGTTTCTATACAGCGTCTTATCAAACACAGAGGCTGCGTTAAAGGAAATCAAACAAGTAAAAGTAGAAAACACAGCAGAGTTAAATAAATCAAATTAAATAATTAATAAAATCAATTTGCAGTGAAATTTTGCAGCTTTATTAAAACTGACTGAGTTAAAGAGCTGACAAAAAGTAAAGCTTGTGCAGGGATCTAAGAATGAGAGTAAGGTGTTTCAGCAGCAGCAGCATTTTGGATGTAGATATCTAACGGAGCATTCCAGCAGCTGAAACCATTCCTTCGCTCCCGGAGCAGCTTTTCTAGTGTTAACAGCGTTTATCAGATCAGAGGCTGAACTATGAAGACACTTTAACAGTCACACTTTCTCTGTGTGAGTCGACAACAACTAAACCCTCAGTCAGAGTTAACAGGAACGAAGGTGGTTTCCAACTTTCTCTGTTAACTTTCTGCTCCAAACTCGTCACACAAACACCAAGTTTAACGACCATTTGACGTGTTTAACACAAAAAATTAACCAATCATTTTTTCATCGTTTTGTGTCATTTTTTACTTATTTTACAATCCTTTTGTGTCTGTTGTTTTTGTGTTAAATTTGGCATCATTGTGTGTAATTTTTCTGACTTTTTGCGTTATTTTAGCATCATTTTGTATCTTTTTTTGTAATGTTTGTTATTTAAGCATTTTGTGTCATTTTTAAGTTATTTTACTATTCTTTTGTGTCATTTCTGTGTCTTTTTGTGTTATTTTAGCACTGTTTTGTCATTTTTGTTATTTTAGTACTATTTTTGTGTTAAATTTGGCAATTTAAAAAATTTTTTTTGGTCCTTTTGTGTCATTTTTTAAAGATATTTAAGCATCCTTTTGTGTCATTTTCTGCCTTTTTGTGTCATCTTTGTGTTATTTAAGCAATGTTTTGTCATTTCTGTGTTATTTTGGCATTATTGTGTTAAATCTGCAATCATTTTTTGTCATTTTTGTGTGTTTATATGCAAACAGGTTGTTTTAATGGAGAATAATGAGGAACCTAAAAATTTATGGCGGTAAAAAGCTGCGAATGGAAATGATGTCAGACAGGAACGCTGGTACAAAACTTAACCGTGTGCAATATATTTATTTTACCGATCAATGCAGCTGATTATTGATAACAGACAGCTGCACAATTCAACTATCAGACTTCATATATTCAAACATGATATTGTGTATATCAAGTGTATTTAGGTTCGACTGTCTCATAATGAAGGAAATCATTTTAATTTGAACCAAATCAAAGTGAAACTAAAGTTACTGATTGAATATTCTCTGTAATAAATACTAATAAATTGTTCAGTTTTCTTATTTGTGTTCTATCAGCTCCAGTTTAAACGGACCAAACAAAAAAACTGATTTCTAAATCGCCAACTAAGTACATGTGGGGTTCCTATACCCCTATAGTATACTGTTCATGTGCTCCACTATATATGTACAGGGGGGAAAGGCAAGCTGCTCCAGTGTCTTCCATGTACCGTGGTCTGAGCATGTACCAAATGAGCACCCAGACAGTCAGTAGGCTCCGACACTGAGTGCAGTGCAGAGCTCTTTATTGCAGCTGGGAAATGAACTGCAGCTGGAAGATGAACTGCAGCTGGGAGATGAGCTGCAGCTGGAAGATGAACTGCAGCTGGAAGATGAACTGCAGCTGGAAGATGAACTGCAGCTGGAAGATGAACTGCAGCTGGAAGATGAGCTGCAGCTGCAGGATGAGCTGCAGCTAGAAGATGAACTGCAGCTGGGAGATGAACTGCAGCTGGAAGATGAGCTGCAGCTGCAGGATGAGCTGCAGCTAGAAGATGAACTGCAGCTGGGAGATGAACTGCAGCTGGGAGATGAACTGCAGCTGGGAGATGAACTGCAGCTGGAAGATGAACTGCAGCTGGAAGATGAACTGCAGCTGGGAGATGAACTGCAGCTGGAAGATGAACTGCAGCTGGAAGATGAGCTGCAGCTGCAGGATGAGCTGCAGCTGGGAGATGAACTGCAGCTGGAAGATGAACTGCAGCTGGAAGATGAACTGCAGCTGGGAGATGAACTGCAGCTGGGAGATGAACTGCAGCTGGAAGATGAACTGCAGCTGGAAGATGAACTGCAGCTGGGAGATGAACTGCAGCTGGAAGATGAACTGCAGCTGGAAGATGAACTGCAGCTGGGAGATGAACTGCAGCTGGGAGATGAACTGCAGCTGGAAGATGAACTGCAGCTGGGAGATGAACTGCAGCTGGGAGATGAACTGCAGCTGGGAGATGAGCTGCAGCTGGGAGATGAACTGCAGGTGTGCGTCTTCCCCAGCTGTGCTGCATCCACGCTGAACTCCAGCAGCGTGGATGCAGCAATCAGAGAGACACACCTGCAGCAGAGGGGCAGATGGCCGTAAAGGGGGGGTTAAAATCCTGGTTCTGACAAACACGCTCACACTTCCTCTTTTCACGCTGTAATGCCAACCATAGAATCTAAGTACTCGATTAATCGCCAGAATAATTGATAGAATACTAGATTACTAAAATAATCGATAGCTGCAGTCCTACATTACAGTAATCCACTCTGCAAAAGCATGAGTGAGTTCTTCTAAACCAAGCCGAGAAGCAGATATTTAGTTATTTAGTCACTGAGATCAAGAGAAACCTGAGAATTAATTAAATACGCATCAAAAACAGAGAAAATCAGTCATAAATATGATTATAAATATGAACTGGTGAGGTTTTAAAGCAGGTTTAAGGAGCATAAAAGTGATTTTTCTCAGTCCAGAGTTGGTAAAAGAACTTCAACGATCTGTTCTGAGATCTGTGGTGGTTTTATTAAATCTGGATTTATTTATTAAATCTGGACTTATTTATAACCGAAGCTGAAGTCTGCCTCCAGATGCCAGCGATGACCGTCCAGCTCTCCTTATAACTGAAATGAAACCATGCTGCAGATGTTTATCTCAGCTCACAGGAAATCACAAAATCACAAAATATTATGACTCTGGAGAAGAAATGAGGTCATGTTTGGGTGGAAAGATTTTCCTTTTGAAGTAAGTTGAGCTGCAGTTCTGACAGAAGAACAAAGAAACGTAAGCTGATGATGAACTATTGCACAAATAAACTAATTATTGATTTAAATTAGACCAGGGGTGTCCAACACGTGGCCCGTTGGCCAAAAGCGGTCCTCCAGAGGGTCCAATCCGGTCCTCAAAGAGTAAAAATTCCAGAGAAGACATTAACTGCAGATTGTAAATTAGTAAAACCATAAATTTAAAATCATTTCTAGAGCATGACAAGTTGTTTGGATCAGAAAGTAAAATACTAGATTGTTCATTGTTCTGTTGTTGTTTTGTGTTTCCTTTTTGTCTCGCTTGTGTTTTTTGCCTTATTATTGTCGTTTTGTTTTGTGCATTATTCACTGTTTTTGCCTGTTTTCTGTCATTGTGTTTTTTTGTCTCCCTTGTTTTGTTTGTGTATTTTTTTGTTGCTTTGTTTCTCGCTTTTGAAATGTTTTGGCTCATTTTTGTCATTTGTCCATTTTTTGTCGCTTTGTAACTTTTTTGTCTAATTTTTAGTGTTCTCACCAAACAGCTTCTGGAGAACTTGTCCATCATAGAGATCTTCAGCCAGATCCTTGACGATGATCCTCTCACCCACCAGGACGTCGTTTATCCAGTCAATCAGCACCTGGACAGGTAGAAAACAAGACAAAAACTCTCATTGTCTGTCTCTTTGGTCATTTTCTGTCTCTCTGTGCTCATTCTGTGACCTGAATTGATTCAGTTTAGATATTCTGTCTGAAATTAATCAGATTAAATATCAAAAGTTAATAAAAAGGCAGAAATGTGAGCTGAACTTTTATCTGTAAGCGTCTTTATTGTTTTAACTGGGTCACTAAAAGATGTTAAAACAAACCAGTTAGTTGATAAAAAAAAACAAAAACCTTCAATAGTCTGACAAAAGCTGATTTTAAATCCTTAAAACTGACTTAAATCAGGACATTTGAGTTTGTTCCTGCAGCTGAAGATCCACTGATTCATGCTTTTTACTGTAATTATGAGCTTTTTTGCATAAAGGTTATTAAGAGATGCAGTGAAATACGAGTCTGAAATGCTTAAAACCTACAAACCTTCATGAGCTCCTGCAGCTTTCGGTCGTTCTTGGAGTTGGGGTCGACCATGGTTCGCACTTCGTTCTCCTCTGGGGGATTAACAGAAGTCAGAATCACAAAAAAATGCACAAGAAATACAACATTTATCAGCTAGAAATAATCCAAAAAAGCCAATTTCTTCTGCCCAGAGTGGCCTAACAAGCTCACCACATGACCTGAGCGCTACAGAGGCGTCAGGTTCTGCCATTTTCTGGCTTTAACTCCTCATAAATCTGGATTATTCAGAGTGTCTCTGTTTACCCAGCATGGTGTCCTCAGGGTCCAGCTCATAGTGTGAAGGGCTGAGAGGAAGGTTGATGGCGTTTATTCCCTCCTCCTGAAGCTCCGACACTACGAGAAACAAGTTAACAACAAATTAATTCATTAAATCACACAAACAGTGGAGATATCAGGGGGACAAACCTTCGATTTCTATTAACTTTTCATGTAAAGTTCACTTTTTTTCTGTATTTTATGTACATATAAAGAAATGAAACATATTATATACTTTTATTATTATCAATAAATCTAATTATTTGCGACTGAAGTCACAAATCTTTAAAAAAAAAAGGTCATTAATTTACAGTTTTACATCTCAGAATACCTCCAAAAAGAGACAGATACTGTCATTTTAACAGTAAATAGTGCATTTTTGGGACTACTTTCTGCTGCAGATTAATACATATTTAATGCTGCAGGACGGCGTAGTTCAGATGGAGTGAATTACTAAAAAACATTTCATAAAATTACAGAAAATGTATTGATTTACATGTTGACTGTAAAGAACCAAAACTCTAAAAAATGTCCAGCTTAAAAACCTGTATTTCTACAAATATTAATATGTTCTTTTACAACATGGGGCCATAAAATTACAGTTTTACTGTATTTAAATCAGCTAAAAATATGAATATTTTGAAGATATTTGCAGTTATTTTAATAGTTTTATTTAGTGCTGCCAGATTTTTCATATTTTTTAAGGAATTGTTTTTTCCGGTTTACAACTTTCTCCCCCTGCTCTTAATTAATGAGTTAATAATAATGTAGTTAATGAGTTAACATTTCTATTTTTATAAACTTCTGTCTTCTTCTACTGTTCCAATAAATAAAAGTTTTAGTTATTCTATAAAATATATAATCAATTAATTCATTTATGATTATTGCTATTTTTATCTAATTATTTACATAATTCAGTTTATTTACCTGTTTTTTATTACTTCCTTTTTTATTATTTCAATATTATAATCAATTACTTTTATTAATTTACGATTTAATTATTAAATACAGATTAATATAGTTATTTAAAATTTTTGTCTTTTATTTGACCTATATTTTTTAAAATTTTATCATTTTTCCCCAGTTGTTTCTTTTTTCCTTTTTTCCTATTTCAATATTATTATCAATCATTTTAATCATATTATTTTACAATTACTATTGATTAATATAATTATTTTGTTATTTTTATTTATTGACCTATATTTTTCCATTTTGTCATTTTTTTCAGTCACTTTCCTTTATATTTTATTTTTGCTTTATTAAGTCCTTTTTATTATTTTCATATTATTGTCAGTCATTTTTGTTATATTATTTTACTATTTATTTTATATTGTGACCTATATTTTTTCCATTTTATCTTTTTTCCTGTATATTTTTGCTTCGTTTACATTGTTTTTTTACATTCGTTTTTTTAAGTATTTTAATATTATCAATCATTTTTATTAGATTACTTTACTATTTCATTATTACAAATACAGATTAATACAATTATTTTTTCATTGTTATTTCTATAAATCTAAATTTTTTCCATTTTATCATTTTTTTTCCTGTATATTTTTGTTTTGTTTGCACTGTTCGACCTGAAAGCACTCTTATATTTGTACGAAAAGTGTAGAATAAAGTCTAGTTAATTAACAGATTTAACTAATTCGATTTTGTAATTTTATCCTGCTGTATTTTATATTTTTACCAGTTTTTTTTCTTTGCTTATAAAACACTTTCAACAACCTGTTCTGAGGCTCTACATAAATAAACTCGAAGCATCAACCATCTGTGAAGCCAAAAAGGTGAATTTAAAGGTGAGAAAATTCAGCTTCGCAGCAGCTGCAGACAGACAAAGATTCAGAAGCATTTCCTCTGATTCATTAGCATCCAGCGCTAAGAGAACACGCTAACAGAGCCACTTCCTGCCTCGCAGCGGGCTCCTCGGCTTTCCCAGCATGCCGTTCTGCTCGGCGTGTCGGATACCTGAGGAGGTTCTGATCGCTGAGAGACGCCAAGCGAACATCCTGCATTTCTGTGGAACAACAACATCATCTTCATCATCATCATCAACATCCTCTCAATCAACACGTCTGCCAGTATCATTTCACACTGACGGCTGGAGGATATATTCCTACGGAGCAGCAGCGACTCCCAGACCCTCAAATACCTCCCAGAGACTCAAAACACAACATCCAGCATCCAGCGAGAGCACAAAGTCAGTCTGACATAAATGAGTTCAGAATGACATGAAATTTGTCCTAAATGACTCCAAAACGATTCCAAAGACACAAAAATGATCCAAAATGAGGAGAAAAGATCCAAGTTGACATAAAACTTGTTGAAAATGACAAGAAAAATGTCCAAAATTAGTCAGAATTCACCCAAAATGACTCAAAAATGATCCAAACTGACTGAAGATTTACAGAACGACACAAAATTAGTCCACGATGCTTCAAAAATGATAGAAAATGACTCAAAAGATGTCCAAAATTACAAAAGATGTCCAAAATTACACAAAATTTTCCCCTGAAAATACAAAAACCTTGCAAAATGACTTCAAAAATTGTTCATAAGGACCTGAAATTTTGTCTGAATTGACTTGAAAATTGCCCAAAATTGGTCAAATTCGCATTATCTTCAGACTGAGACACCTGGATGGATGTAAAACTGATCTGGTGTCAGTTTTTACCAGAACTCAGATGTGTTTTTATTAAAAATTGGTCAAATTACATGAAAATTGTTCAAAATGACAAAAGATGTCCAAAATTACATGAAATTGTCCAAAAATTATTGAAATTTGCCCAAAAATTAGGAAAATCTTCCAAAATGACTCAATATTTACCCAAATTAATCACAAAATGTTCAAAAGGAGGTGAAATTTTGTCAAAAATTGTCCAAAATTGGTCAAATGTCAAGTGTCTTCAGACTGAGACACCTGGATGGATTCAAACTGATCTGGTTGCAGTTTTTAACAAAACTCGTCCATCTATAAATAGTCAAATGACATCAAAGCAGTCTGAAAATTTTATTGAAATTGTCTTAAATTTCTAAAAATGTGTTTTACTAAAACCTACTCACAACAATGTACAAATTCTCAATGAAAATTCTGAAAAAAAATCTTAAATTGTAGAAATGACTCAAAAATGTACAAAATGACTCCAGAAAAACACAAAAAATGAAAGTTGTTCAAAATGTCTACAAATTTGTCCACATTTTCAGTGTATGTCAGACTGAGACACCTGGATGGATGTAAAACTGATCTGGTGTCAGTTTTTAGCAGAACTCAGGTGTGTTTCTCCTCCTAAATGTCATGGTTCTATCTGCTGGACTGATGAAGTTCTGAGGCTCAGAAATGATGGAAAAAGTCCATTAAAAAGTGATAAATCTGGACCCACCTCTGTGTATGAAGACAGAACTCTGATCATTAATAAAGTTACTGGAGATGAAGAACCAGATGATTTTTTTCTTATTTTCTCGTCACTTTAAAAAGATAATTTACACTAAAACAGCAGTGATCACACGTCTTCTAATCCTGTGAAAACACTGACATGTTTTATTTGGACATGAGTCAAGTTCTGGTTAATTATGAGGAGAAAAAAATGAGTTAAAGATGTTTTATAGCAGCTGTGAATGGCTAGAATTCACACTTAGAGCTGCAGTACAGAAACATGTCACTAATTAACACAATCTGCTCTGACTATAAGCATCACTTTGCTATTTAAAGTTGATTCAGATGCAGTCGGTTTAAACACCGGCTGTGGTAACAAACAAGGATGCTAAGATGCTATTTTGGCATCACTTTCCTCCCATCTTTTCTAACTAAATATGTGCATATGCTGTTGAAATAGTTAGCTAATAGTACAGCTAAAAGTAGAAGTTGTCAGGTATAATTATGGCTAACAGGTAAAATTGTTGCTAAAAATATAGCTCGCAGTTGAAAGTGTTAGCTAACATTAGTGCTAAAAGTTTTAATTAATAGCTAATAGCATGGCTAACAGTATAAACTGTCAGCTAAATGTATGACTTACTGTTATAACTGTTAGCTAATAGTATGGATAAGAGTAGAAATCATTGTCTAAAAGTGCTTAATTATTGAAATTGTCAGATAAAAGTGTAGCTAACAGTTGAAGCTATTGGCTGATAGCATGGCTAATAGTTGAAACTGTTAGCTAAAAGTATAGCTAAAAGTTGAAACTATTAGATAAAAGTACGGAGAACACTACAAATTGTTTAATAGTGCTCAATAATTGAAATTTTCAGATAAAAGTATGGCGAACAGGTGAGAATGTTAGCTAAAAGTATAGCTAACCGTTGAAATTATTAGCTGATAGTTTAGCTAACAGTTGAAGTTGTCAGCTAAAAGTGTAGCTATTAGCTGAAATTGATAGCTAAGTGTCTGTCTAACAGGTAAAACTGTTCGCTAAAAGTATGGCTAACGGGTAAAATTGCTATCAAAAGTAGGGATAAAGGTTGAGACTGTTAGCTAAAATTATGGCTAACACAAAGTTGTTTTCTAACAGTATAGCTATTAGTTGAAATTGTTAGCTAACAGTATGGTTAAAAGTTAAAATTGTTAGCCAAAAGTATGGCTAACAGGTAAAATTGTTAGCTAAAAGTATGGCTAATAAGTTAAATTGTTAGCTAAAAACATGGCTACATGCTTTTAGGCTACAACAGGTAAAATTGTTAGCTAAAAGTATGGCTAACAAGTGAAGTTATTCCCCAAAGGTACGGCTAACAGGTAAAATTGTTAGCTAAAAGTATAGCTACCAGTTGAAATTGTCAGCTAACATTATTGCTAAAAATTGAAATTAATAGCCAATAGTATAGATAGCAATATAAATTGTTAGCTAAAAGTATGGCTAACAGTAGAAATCATTGTCTAAAAGTGTTCAATAATTGAAATTGTCAGATAAAAGTATGGCTAACAGATAAAATTGTTCACTAAAAGTATGGGTAACAGGTAAATTTGTTAGCTAAAAGCACGGCTAATAAGTAAAATTGTTAGCTATAAGTATGGCTAACAGGTAAAATGATACCAAAAATAAGGCTAATGTAAAATTGTTCCCAAACAGTACGGCTAACAGGTAAAATTGTTAGCTAAAAGTATGGATAACTGTTACAATTGTTACCTAAAAGTATGGCTAACAGTTGAAATCGTCTAAAAGGGCTCAATAACAGAAATTGTCAGATAAAAGTATGGCTAACAGGTGAGAATGTTACCTTAAAGTATGGCTAACAGTTGGGAATGTTAGCTAAAAGTCTAGCTAAAAGTATGGCTAACAGGGAAAATTGTTAGCTTAAAGTGGCTACCAGTCAATCTGCTGACTGTTATCCTCCCTTGTGCTCTTTTAAGGTTGATTCATATGCAGTTGGTTTAACTTAAACACCGGCTGTGACACCAAACCAGGATGCTAAGATGCTATTTTAGCATCACTTCCTGTCTTTAAAAGTCTCTTTTAACAGATTATGTGGACACACTGGCTGCAGGTTGAATTTCCTCTCGATCATAGAGGCATCCTGAGTGTCCTCACCCCCCCACCCCCCGTCATAAAACGAGGAAACATGTCCGTACAGTCGGTTAAATAATGCCAACGTTAAACCGGCGTCCTACCTGGAGGGCAGAGCGCTCCACAGCCCATGTCTGTCAGCCTCCGTCCCCTAACCTCCAGCATCCTCTCCTGGCCGGCTGCACCAGAACCGTCCCCTCTCTGGTGGAACCACTTCTACAGAGGATGGAGGAGAACGTCTCTAAGCCCTCCTGACCTTCTCCTCCATCTCATCTCCTCCATTCAAACCCCAGCGACCGCCATAAACGTCACACCCACTCAGATTTATTCAGTGATCGGCGGTGGAGCGACCGATCCACGGTTTCCATCAGATCACAGAACAGACAACAGACGTCCTGGATGTGTCTGCGGTGGAGGCGGTAATGAGATTACATCCACGGCGACATAAAACGGGGCTCAGCTGTGTGACAGAATCATCCAACTGAAGGAGACCTTTTTCAGCCCACCATAAAAGCCGGCCTTCAGCGATGAATGTCATCTGAAGCCGGGCAGTAAAGCAGCCGTCAGGAAACAGGCTTCTGGAGGATTCTGATTTACTGCATGTTCCTGCTAGTTAAAGTCCAGCAGAGGGAGGTTTAGGAACGGTTAAATCAGAGGTCCAGAGCTGTTTCTGGATCCTCTGCCGGGTTATTTCTGCTCTGAATGGGCCTCTGGAGACACACTAGGAAGTCTGACAGAAATCTGTGGGATTTTTCTGTTATTTCTGATCATTTAATGAAGCAAAACTGTCTATTGTTCTTTCAAACCACAAATAAGAAACCTAGTTAAACTGGATTCTGATCATTTCTCTTTGGGAGACGATTGAAATACCTGCAAGATTTAACAATTACAGCGAGTTCAGCAACTCTAAACTAACCCAAAAGAGTGTTTTTTTAGTAAGAAAAATACGGAGTCTTCACCCTCCTGTTGTCCTCATTTACAGGCACCAAAAAATATTGTTTCCTTGTCTGAAAAAAGAATTCCGAAAATTTTAAAACCTTCAGGAAGAAAATTCCAATAAATCCTTAAAGGTTTCCCTTAAAAGCTTTATTTGAAAAAAAAAAATCCCTCAAACTTGGCAAGAAAATTCTTGTAAATAGTTTCAAAAAATTAGTAAAAATCTTCCAAAAAAAAAATTTCTAAAAATATCTAAAGTGATTCCATATATATCAGTGAAACTTCTAATATTTTCTTTAAGAATATTCACATAATTGATTTTCTGTGAATGTTCTGAAAAAACATTTTTAACATTTTTCTTCCACCAAAAAATGTTCAAAGATTTCCCAAAAATGTGAAAATGTGGACATCAGAAGTTTCACTGTGAAAATGTTTTTGTTTTTCCACATTTTCAAACTTTAAAACGGGTCAATTTTTACTCGCAGGACGACACGAGGGTTAAGAAAGATTTTTTTATCTTTTATTCCACTTAATAAATTCTATTTTGTCTCTTTAATCTGTTTTAAGACCCCATCTTTGAAGCAATATCATTAATATTCATGCTATTAAATCATATTAAATTGTAAAAAAACAGAGTTGTGACTAAAAGAATCCTGGGTGATCCTTCTTACAGGCAGTTTCAATGTTTCACTGATTTATTTAACTTATATTTAACCGGAAAAATAACAATACTGGTAATAAGAAAAATGGCGAATGTAAGATCGGATACTTCACAGTTGAAAATGTGAGCTAAAAGTTTGCTAACAGCTAATATTGTTAGCTAAAAGTATGACTAACAGTACAAACTGTCAGTTAAAAGTATGGCTAACAGTTAAAATTGTTGCTAAAAGTAAGGCTAGTAGTTGAAATCATTAGCTAAATGCATGGGTAACTGTAGAAACTGTTGTCTAAAGGGGCTCAACCTTTGAAATTGTTAGCTAAATTATTAGCTAAAAGTGCAACTAACAGTTGAAATTATTAGTTGATATTATTGCTAACAGTTGAACTTATTAGCTAAAACTATCGCTCAAAGTTGAAATTGTTAGCCCAATGTCTGCGTAACAGTTGAAATTGTTGGCTAAAAGTATGGATAACTATTGAATTTGTTAGCTAAAATTATGGCTAGCAGTAGAAACTACCAGCTACAAGTAAACAGTAGAAATTGTTAGCTAAAGGTGTGGCTAATAGTAGAAAGTGTCAAAAGTATAGCTAAAAGTTAAAATTATTAGCTGATAGCATGGCTAACAGTTGAAGTTGTTAGCTAAAAGTATAGCTAAAAGTTAAAATTATTAGCTGACAGCATGGCTAACAGTTGAAGTTGTTAGCTAAAAGTATAGCTAAAAGTTTAAATTATTAGCTAAATGTCTCGGTAACAGTTGAAACTGATAACAAAAAGTATGAATAACTCTTGAAATTGTTAGCTAAAAGTATCACTAACAGTACAAACTGTCAGCTGAAAGTAAAGCTAACAGTACAAATTGTTTACTAAAAGTATGACTAACAGTTAAAATTGTCAGCTAATATTATGGCTAACAGTCGAAATTGTTAACTAAAATTACTTTCTCTCTCACAATACTATAAATGTCCCTTTATAAAAGTGCTATATAAACAAAGTTATTACTATTATTTAGGTGAAACTTCATTTTAATGTCATTTCCCCACTATGTCCACTGTCTAAATGTGGTTTCTAAATGAATGAGGTCCAGTCAGTGGATCAGGGAGGGTTCTGGTGCTGGTGCTGGTGCTGGTTCTGGTCCAGGTCCAGCCTCCTGATTCTCCTGGTTCTCCTCCTCCGGGCCTGTGTTTATTCACGCCTCATTCCTGCCTCATTACTGCAGTAGATTCAATTCCTTACAAGGAGACAGACGCAGCCTGCGGCCATGAAAACTGCTCAAGACTCCACACGTCCACATCCACGGACTTTCTGCTAACTTTGGTGTTAAAGTGCTAAAAGTGTGAGCTAACTCTGTGAACTTTTAGTGCGCATTAATGGTAACAAATCTGTGTATTTACAGTTATTAAGGTTCATCCTACGGAGCAGAAATACTGGTCAAAGTGTAAAATTATGCTTAAAACTGAGCTACATTTTAAAAACAGTGCAGTAAAACCAAACCAACCATTTCCAGCCGGTTACACATTTTAGCTAGCAGTTATATTGTTTTTAGCTAGCTGTTGTGGTTTTTATGTAGCAGTTATATTGTTTTTAGCTAGTTGTTGTAGTTTTTAGCGAGCTGTTTACCTTCTTTCGCCTTTTTCCTTCTCGCCAAAGTTCCACCAAGTTTTCCCAGGAAAGAGTCGTCTTTCTTCCTGGAGGACGGAGATTTAGGCGTCGGGGACTTGGGGGAGGACGGGGACTTCTGAGGCGAAGAAGCCATCGTCGGAGTGTCGTTTTAATCCGGGACAGTTAGCGGAGAACTGTCCGAGTGGACGTGGAAATTAAAGTTACAAAAAAAAGTCCAAAATCTGCGTCCACTCCCTAAAGCGGAAACGGAATTCCAGGCATTTTCTCCAGAGGCTGGCCGGAGTTTGTGGCTCCTCCTCCGCAGAGGAAGACCGGGGCAGGAGGACCGGGAGCGGGCTGGTCAGTGGAGCAGGGCCGGGATCAGGCTGCTGTCCGCGCGGCAGAGGGAGCTCCATAGTGGGCTGTTGCTGGATGGTGTTTAGAAGCAGAAATAAAAACAAATGTAAAAGATAAATACAATTAATATTTTATTGCACTCCTGGTACTTTTTCTGCTTTTTTTGTTAAAAAAAAAAAAAAATGCAAACAAAAAAAAAATCGAAAAAGCAGTCAAAATTAAATTTTGGTCTCTTATAGCACTCGGTTATGCTGTGTAGCTAAAATAAACCCCTGCTAATTAGCTCATGCTAATGTCGACTCATAATATTTAAACAGACAAGATGCAGTTATAATACTATTCAAAAATTATATAATTTTTCTTCAAGATTATTTTCCATTCAAAAGACAAAACTTAAAGCTGTATAAGAAACGTTTTATCTGCTACAAACTAATTAACACTATTAGCTAAAAGTACAGCTAACAGTTGACTTTGTTAGCTAGAACTATGGCTAACAGGTGAAATTGTTTGCTAATTTTATGGCTAACGGTTTAATTTGTTGGCAAAAAAGTCTGGCTAATAGTTGAAATAGTTGCTAGCTTAAAATGGTTAACAGTTTAAATTTTTAGCTTGGGGAATGGCTAACATTCTAAGTTATTAGCTAAAAGTAGAGCTAAAGGTTGGTTGCTAGCTGAAAGTGGCTAACAGTTGGATTTGTTGGCTAAAAAGTATGGCTAATAGTTGAAATTGCTAGCTTAAAATGCTTAATGTTTTAAAATTTTAGCTTAAAGAGTGGCTAGCAGTTGGTTGTTAGCTTAAAGTATAGCTAACAGTTGAATTTGTTAGTTAAAGGTATAGATAGTTGAATTTGGCAGATAATAGTTTAGCTAACAGTTGAAACTGTTAGCTAAAAGTACGAGTAACAATTGACAATTTTAGCTAAAACTGTGGTTATCTATTGTCAGCTAACTGTCTGGCTAACATTTAGCATTGTTGGCTGAAGATATGGCTAACAGCTGAAATTATCAACTGATAGTATGGCTAGCATTTGGAATTATCAGTTGAAACTATGGCTAACGGTTGAAATTGTTAGCTAAATGTTAAAACTGTTGGCTAAATATTTGGCAAAGAATTCAAACTGTTGACTAAAAGTATGGTTAACAATTGAAATTACTAGTTAGCAGCATTTAATACCTGAAATTTTTAGTTAACAGTGTGGCTAATATAAAGTTGCTAGCTAACAGTATCAATGAACAGAGGTAATAGCTAAACATAAGGCACGCACTTGTAATAGCTATTTACAGTTGGAAATAAGTTTTTGCTAAAAATATGACAGGTAGTTGAACTTGTAAGCTAACAGTGTGGTTTAAACTGTTAGCTACAGGTGAACAAACAGCTAAAATAGCTTGCTAAACGTAAGGGTAAGTAATAAGTTGTTAGCTGCTCTGAGAATACTGTGAATTAGCACTGTATATATACTTTTTTTTTACTGAAAACTGTTAAAACTTGAAAGAATGGATTGTCAAATATATAGTTAAAATTAATTGTCGCTCTGACCAAACTGACCTCGAACACTGAGTTAAACTGAATAAAATGTGAGATGTAAGATGTAGCCTGACTGACATAACAGCTACTATTATGTTCATTAGCATAAAGGCTAATGCTAACACAACTGCCAACATTTAAACAGAAAACAATGCAGCCATTATAATAGTATGCCAAAATTAAAATTCATTTTTATTACGATTCTTTTCCACTTAAAAGTCTTGAAGCAGCACAAAACCAAAACATAGAAACATGACACACACAGTTTAGTCTTTTTAAACCATGAAAACTATAACTTAATCAGAATATTTTATTCACACCATAAACATACGGAACAGGAAGGGAACAGAGTCGTTTGGTGACTCAACCTGGGAATAAAACTCTTGTAAACACATTATTAATCTTCTCATGAAGGAGGTGAACCAGCATTTGGACTCTCAGCCCTGAACAGAGGATTAAACCATCGAAACACAGTTTAACTGGCAGTAGTCGGACTAAAGACACTGAATTAGAAAGAGCAGGAACATCTGAACTTTCAGGTATCTCTGGACACAGACTGGTGTGAGGACAGATTTCTGCTGTGTTCGTTCGTGTCTGGGTGTAAATAAAGTTGAATTTTATTTGTGTGTTCCAGCTCATAAAAGACGCTGAAGACTTTAGAGTCATAGCTGAACCCACAACGTGACAAACGGTGATTTACATGAAGCGCATTTCTGGGTTCAGACCACAAGTTCAAACCAGTGCAAAAACACGCGTGTTCTCCAGTGAAGCTTTACAGTGTTAGAATGTTAGCCGACCTGCGTCTCTTCAGCTTCTGGTCGGTTTGGTTTAGGAAGTGTGCAAAAATATCAGATTATTAGTGGTGGTTCAGCTTGTCCAGTTTCTTCACATGAGACTGCAGAGGTCAGATAACCTTTAATGACAGAGATGTTATTAACTTCATGGCTCTGAGGAAGTCGTTAGCTCCGGCTACATGAAGCCCTGCTGTCCGTCCGTCCGTCTTCTTCATGGTGAATCAAAGACTCCACATCTTCTGGAGCTGTAGCTGACTCTGGTATAAATCCACCCGTCCTCAGTCCAGCTTGTCAGGCCCCCAGCTGTCGTCCAGAGGGGCCCAGTGGAACTCGTAGCCCCGGGACAGCACCAGGCTCTCCAGGTCTTTGTCCTCGGCCTTCTCCTTCAGCCTCTGCTCCTCCAGGACGGACACCAGCATGTCTCGCTTCTCCACCGTCCTCATGATCTCCGACAGGATCTCCTGCTCCTCCTGCAGCTCCGAGGCGCTTTTCTTCGTATCTGAAATGACACGAAAAAGGGCAAGAAGATGCAGATTGGAAAGAAATATTAGAGCACCACGAGCACCGTGACTTTCTGGTTGGAATGAATGCTGATTTGCAGATTTAGTTAGCAGTGGTTCTCTCGCAGTTAGTTAAAGATGCCCGTCTTCTCCTTTTAAATTCATACCTTAAAGATTGACTAACAGTTGAAGTTGTTAGCTAAAAGTATAGTTAACAGTTTGTTGTTAGCTGAAAGTTTAGCGAAAAGTTGAAACTGTCAGCTAAAAGTATGACTAATTAGAATTTTTTTAACTAAAAGTATCACCAACAGTAGAAACTATCAGGTAAAAGAAACGGTAATAGTATAAATTGTTAGCTAAAAGTATGGCTAACATTTGGTTGTTCACTGAAAGTATAGCAAACGGTTGTTACTTAAAATTATAGCTAAACTTGAAATTATTAGCTAAAAGTTGCAACTGTCAGCTGAAAGTATGGATAACTCGTGATTTTTTTTTAGCTAAAAGTATCCCCAACAGTAGAAACTATCAGCTAAAAGAAATGGTAACAGTAGAAATTGTTAGCTAAAAGTATGGCTAACAGTTGAACACTTAAAGTAGCATAAAAATAAAGGAAAGACTTTGTTTGCTACATACAGATAAACAGAATTTTTTTGCCAAAAGTATAGCTTGCAGCTGAAATTGTCAGATAATAGTATGGCTAACAGCTAAAATTGTTGCTAAAAGTATAGTTAGCAGTTGAAATTGTCAGATAAAAGCATAGCTAAGAGTTGGTTGTTAGCTGAAAGTGGCTAACAGTTGAAATTGTTAGCTTAAAATGCTTAATGTTTTGAATTATTAGGTTAAAGAATGGCTAACAGTTGAAGTTGTTAGCTAAAAGTATAGCTAACATTTGGCTGTTAGCTGAAATTATAGCTAACATTTGGTTGTTAGCTGAAAGTGGTTAACAGTTGAAATTGCTAGCTTAAAATGCTTAATGTTTAAAATTCTTAGCTTAAAGAATGCTGTGCGATGGTACGTTGGTGCTCCAGAGTGCTAGCTGTCTGGTCATAGCATGACGATTATACACGAGTATTTTAGCCACAACAACACGATCATCCACCCTAACGGTTCTACTGTCTGGATTTAGTTCCCTGCAAGTTGTTCTTTATCCTTAAAATGAAATTCAAGTGAAAAGTGGCATCATGTGAACAGAACTGGACTTCTAGGGAGCGCTGAGTGCTGCAGGAGCACCGGGAGCAGAGTATCAATGCACCAAGACGTCAATGGCAGCAGAACTGAAGTCAGTTTTTGATTTTTGTTGGAGCATTCTTGTAACTTTGGATCAACCCTTTTAGTCCTTGTACACAAAACTGAGCCAGACATGAAAGTTCAGGTTTACAGGCTGCACAAACACATAAAAAAACAAAACAAAACGTAAAGCTGTGATATGCAAAGTAATCAGCAAAAAGACAACCGTTTCAGATTCACCACCACCTTCTATGAAAACTCTTTTATGTGATGTCAAAATATCGACGTTTTCATCTCAACTGCTGCATTTATGAATCATAAAACAAATAAAACCACACTTTAATGTGTCAAACAGTCACTAACCAGAAATATTTTGCATAAATATACTAAAAAACTCAACCTGAAGCTTGTTTTTCAGTCCTTACCCTCCTCGGCCATCCTCCGTCGCAGGTCTCGCTGCAGTCGACTCTGAGTGTCCTCCAGTTCCAGTTCCTGAGCACTGGATATGAATATTACAAAACATATCAGCAAGATTTCTTTCTTTTTAATCTACAGTTTCATTTATCAGACGCTTTTATCCAAAGAGACGTACATCTGAGAGTAGAAACGACACAAACAAGGATCTAATCAGGAGAAAACAACCTGGAAAAGAAAAATAAAACAAGTTCTAGTGTGATAACAGGACCGTGGAGTCTACAGGAAATACAGACATAGTAGGATTTTCTATTTATTTATTGCAGTCCATCAAGTGTAAAAGTGTTCAGTGAAGAGCTGATTTTAGTCTTTTCTTAACCCTCCTGTTGTCCTCATAAACGGCACCAAAAAATATTGTTTCCTTGTCTGAAAAAAATACAAAAATTCAGCACAAAATTCCCCTAAATTTCTGAAAATTTGCTAAACCTTCAGGAAGAAAATTCCAATAATTCCTTAAAAGTTTCCCTTAAAAGTTTTATTTGAAAAAAATCTCCCAAATTTGGCAAGAAAATTCTTGTAAATATTTTCAAAAAATGAGTAAAAATCTTCCAAAAAAATCCTAAAAATATCTAGTGATTCCATATATATCACTACAACTTCAAATATGTTCTTAAGAAACATTTTTAACATTTCTTTTTTTCCACCAAAAAATGTTCAAAAATTTCCAAAAAAATGTTGAAATTGTGGACATCAGAAGTTTCACTGTGAAAATTAATTTTTTCCCACATTTTCAAACTTTAAAACGGGTTAATTTTGACCCGCAGGACGACACGAGGGTTAAAGACTGAGATGGACTCTGTAGTTTGGTAACTCGTTCCACCATCAGGAACCACAGAGGAGAAGAGTCTAGCTATGGAGCTGGCTGTTCATCTTACAAGATCATGAGTTCGGACTCATATCGAGCCAGCCTGTTCTTCTCCAGGACCAGTTTAAACCAGGACTGGTAGAGCTGGGCCTCATCGCCGTCCGTCTGAGCTGCTTCTGGAAGGAAAGAAGGAACAAACGAGGTTTGGTAGATACTGGAAAGAGAAATAAATGAATCCAGCAGGATTGAAATATACAACAGTACGGAGAAGAAAGAAGAAATATTTGGGGGATCTCGACTCACATTGGAATTCTGTTCCTACGGTGCGACGTAACGCGATTTTTGCTGTAAGTCGAAGCTTCGTCAGCATTTCGTCCTGTTCTGAGCCTTTTATTATATCTAATTTCATCTCCATGGAGACGGCTTTCCTTTTCTTCGAAGCATCACAAGAGTCTGACTAATGCCTGGGAGTCATAATGAAGGGCAAAAAATTTCCAAAAACACAACACAAACAAAGAAAGCGAATGTAGCACAATCTTTGTGGCGAACAACCAAAGAATGTAAACAGAGCCGTCTTCCAGCGCTGCTTGACGACGTATTCATCCACTCTGCTCAGCAACTAGTTCCCACATGAAATTTGTTTTAACGTCATAAATGGTTTAAGACGGAATGATGGAACCAGACTTTCTTAATAAATTTCTGACGACGTAGGTGGAGGACGTCGTAAACCGAGGACCTGCTGTACTGGAAAGAAATAAATGAATCTAGCAGGCTTGAAATGTACAACACCAGGGAGAAAAGGGAAGAAATATCTCTGAGTTTTATATCTATTATTGAAAAGCACTCAGAGAGTGCAGTACTCCTCCAAGGCTGCTAAGTCGTTTCATTTCCAACAGCTGAAATCTTGAAAAAATTCATGTCAGAAATCACAGCACCATAGAAAGTGTCCATTTAATATAGATGAACCCACAAACTAAATGAGCTTCACTGAGCACAGGTGTGTGTTATGCATGTGTACGTTATGTACGGATACCAAATCATGTGACCTAAATACAGGAGGTCTTCGGTTTACAACGTACGGCGTTTCGACGTTACATTGGAACTGTTTATATGGAACTAGCTGGCGAGTGGAGCGGATGAATACGTGCCGTGAAAAGACGGCTTTGTTTCTGTTCTCTGGTTTACGCCACCTTGGATTGTGCTACATTCAATAACTGTATGCCCTTTATTATGGCTCCTTTATTATGGCTCCCAGCATAAGTCAGACTCTTCTGATGGCAGTCTTCAAGGAAAAAGACAGATAGATAGATAGATTATAGATAGACAGATAGATAGATAGATTATAGATAGATAGATAGATAGATAGATAGATAGATAGATAGATAGATAGATAGATAGATAGATAGATAGATAGATAGATAGATAGATAGATAGATAGATAGATAGACCTTAGATAGATAGATAGATAGATAGATAGATAGATAGATAGATAGACCTTAGATAGATAGATAGATAGATAGATAGATAGACTTTAGATAGATAGATAGATAGATAGACCTTAGATAGATAGATAGATAGATAGATAGATAGATAGATAGACAGGTAGATAGATAGATAGACTATAGATAGATAGATAGACTATATATAGATAGATAGATCGATAGATAGACAGATACTTTATTAATCCCGATTTATAAATCCTTGTTATCATGATGCACGCAATGGCTTTGTTTACATTTTTGCCTGAGTTCCGACTTACGGCGAAAAACGACTTAGGTCGCACCATAGCAACGGGACTCCAATGTAAGTCGAGGACTTATGCAGTGACTTAACGCGGCGGGAATTGATGGGACTCAGAAACACCCCCACAATTTAATCAATTGTTCCTTGTATCATTTCTGATGGATAAGTCCTGATAAGTCCTCAGCAGTGGATTTGTAGTAGGATCACAATCACGTGATCGTCAGCAGGCAGCTGACGTAGTGTTCACTTGTTGTCATGGTTACCGTGACGCCGTGCCGCTATCTGGCAATGATACAGAAAGCTTTAACCAATCTGTGGATCCAGTCTGTAAGCCGCATCACTGCCAGAATCTAATCACTTGTGGTACGTGTTCACTAGGGCTGGACCTGAATATCCCAATATTCGGTCATTGTGGTGGTATCCCAATATTATGAGATCTGAATACTCAGGTACCACCCACCTCTGCATCACGCGGACCTACCAACTCTGACGTCATGCTCCACTTCACCCGTGTTATTAAACAGAAGATAACAGCCGAAGACGGAGATATCCATGCTAATGCTAATGCTGTCGGACTCCGATGAGGAACACCCTGAGAAGCAAGATCAAAGTTGTGGAAAATGTGCTTCACCCAACCCCACCAACGCCGCCAACGCCGCTATGCCGAATATTCAGATATTCATCATTAATCGCGCCTGAATATCCGCAGCCCAGAAATTACTATTCGGACCATCCCTAGTGTTCACAGGATCCGTTTTCTCACATCGAAACGTGCTGCATCTGAAAATCGCCCGCTTGGTGGGCGGCCACTAGTGGGCTACTAGGAGGTCACATGACAGCCCTTCAGACCTTCAGTCAAGTATTTCTGAAAACATTTGAGGTGAGAAATAATCTGCTGAATCTGTCCTGGTTGTAGTTCAACGATGACTAGTTGAGACGCTTGACGAAAGTTCGTCAAACGTCTAAACTAGCCATCGAACTAAAACGAGGCACAGCTTATTTCTCACATCAAATGCTTTCAGAAACACTTGACTGAAGCTCTAGTGCTGTCATGTGATCTAGTGGCCCACTAGTGACCCGTAGAAGTTGAGCCTACTTTATGCAAATGAGCTCTGGGTAGACGCATCAGATCTCAGCTGGAAACGTGCCACAACAGAACCAGCATGCAGAACGGGATGCGTGAAACTGACGGATCCTGTGGACATGGATCATTAGTCCTGGTGTCATTTCTGACCTTCCCTGAAAATTTCATCCAAATCCGTTAGTCCGTCTTTGAGTAACGTTGCTGACAGACAGACAGACAGACGCCGATGGTCACATAACGTCTTGGCGGAGTTCTGAATTCAACACGGAGAAGAAAGAAGAAATATTTCAGAGTTTTAAAGGAATTATGTAAAAGCCTCTGTGGATGTGGAATCAGACTCCACACATGGAGGTTGTGTTGTCTGCTTTGAGTCCGACACAAACAACGATCGGTCGTAAAAACACAAAGCAACAATGAGGCCTCGGCATCTATTGTGAGTGCAGCCATTAACTGCATGTAGAGGCTTTTAACCAGAGCGCCGTCACAAGGCAAAGCTCTCCTCTAAGTGGTGTGAGGTGCAATTAAACCCGATGAGAGGCAGAACGAACGAGGCTTTCACTGAGGAATGCCATTGAGCGGAGGTGTTACGGTTCAGACGGCCGCTCTGCCACGTCTCGCCGAGGTCTTTGTCAATCTTTAAGTACCAGCTTCTCCTCTCAGGATCTTTTCTATGGTCACTCCTCGCTCCTCCACGTCCTTCTGCTTCTCGCCGACTTCTTCCAGCTGCCTCTGGATCACCTGGAATCAAACACAAGCTTTGAATTTCCTGCCTCTGCCGACGAATCCAGACTGATTGTGGTGAGTTTCCATCTGTGAAGCGTGTCCTTGTTGTTCCGGGTAATTTAGTGAACACTTTATGGCAGAAAGTAGAAAGTGGAGACCAGAATTATTCAGAGGGTCAGCGACGGAAATAGAAGGAAATGTAATTCTTTAATGCTGTGAGCAGTGAATGTAATATTTCATTTACCATCATTATAAACGGGGTTATTGAAGGAATCTCAGGGGCAAACATCCATAGAAACTCTGTGTAGGAGCAGATTATAGTACAACTAAAGGCTACAATCATATATTTATTTAACAGCTTCACCTTCAGCTACTTTCTGCAGAAGGTCTCCGTGTTAACCAACTTATTTGTGCGTTCTTGTTTTCTATTATTTGTGTATATTTCTGTCTTTTCTTCTTTTATGCTGCGCTGACAGAAAACAGCTTTTCATGAGAAGAATGACGAATAAACAAATCTCCAACCTTGAAATGTGCTCTTCCACTTTCTTGCTAAGAGCTGAACAGAAAAGCAAAATGTTTCAGCAGGTTTGTGGTTAAAAAGACTTTAGTTTGATGAAAAAAAATATAGTATAAAATAAAAGAAACACTGACAATGACGAGAAGTTTGCTGCTACTAGCAAACATGCAGTGGAAAAAATGCTCCTCTCAAAACGAGAAAAAAAAAAACTTATCTCAAGGAACTTTTACCTTGAAGTAAATGAAAAAAATCTACCAATAGAACAAGTGAAAAATGACTTGGTAAGATTTCTTGAAATAGGATATGATATTTACAATCTTGAGATTTCTAAATTAGCTGGGAAAACTTATTTGAAGCTATATTTTACCAGGATTGTCAAGCTTAGGTGTCTTAAATTAAGCCACATATGCTAAAAAAAAATAGCAGTTTTTCACTCAAAAATAGATTTTTTCTTTCATATAACCTCCTAATTTGAGATGTATTAACCCTCCTGTTGTCTTCATTTACGGGCACCAAAAAACATTGTTTCCTTGTCTGAAAAAAATCCAAAAATTCAGCAAAAAAATCCCCAAATTTCTGAAAATTTGCAAAACCTTCAGGAAGAAAATTACAATAATTCCTTCAAAGTTTCCCTTAAAAGTTTTATTTGAAAAAAAATCCCCAAATTTGGCAAGAAAATTCTTGTAAATATTTTCAAAAATGAGTAAAAATCTTCCAAAAAATCCTAAAAATATCTAAAGTGATTCCATATATATCAGTAAAACTTCTAATATTTTCTTAAGAACATTCACATAAAAATCAACCAAAATCTAGTGAAATCCGCTGGATTTTGGTTGATTTTTATGTGAATGGAATTTTTTTGGAAGATTTTTAGTCATTTAGTCAAGAATTTTCTTGCAAAATTTGGAGATTTTTTTAAAAAATAAAACTTTTAAGGGAAACTTCTAAGGAATTATTGTAATTTTCTTCCTGAAGGTTTTGCAAATTTTCAGAAATTTGGGGGATTTTTTTGCTGAATTTTTGGATTTTTTTCAGGCAAGGAAACAATATTTTTTGGTGCCTGTAAATGAAGACAGCAGGAGGGTTAATACATCTCAAACTAGGAGGTTATATGAAAGCAAAAATCTATTTCTGAGTGAAAAAATGCTTTTTTTAGCATGTCTGGCTTATTTTAAGACACCTAAGCTTGACAATCCTGGTAAAATATAGCTTAAAATAAGTTTTCCCAGCTAATTTTAAGATCTCAGTATTCTAAATATCATATCTTATTTCAAGAAATCTGACCAAGCCATTTTTCACTTATTCTACTGGCAGATTTTTTCACTTACTTCAAGGTGAAAGTTCCTTGAAATAACTTTTTTTCTTGTTTTGAGTGGAGCATTTTTTTCCAGTGCATGTTTTCAGTGTCGTCAGTCTGATGGATTCTATTTCTCCAAACACTGAACATCTTTCAGTCTGAGGAAGCAGCAAACTTTTAGACTTTAAAAGCATCAGCTCAGCGTTCAAAATGTAAAATATGGCAGCAAAAAGCTCTTCAGTCAGACGGATATGAGCAGTGTTCATGTCAGACTGAAACATTTCTATTAGGAAGTGTGTGAATGTGAAGGAAATGAGAACCTGAGCTCTGTGGAGCCTCTTCAGCTGCTCTCGTTTGGCCTGCTGGACCACCGTCTTCTCCTGCTTCTTCCTCAGCTTCTCTGGACACAGCTGGAACAACGAGGACAGAACGATTCAGAAAACATTTTAAAAACGCTGCATTCGACATTCAGAAACTGTCTGAACAAACCTTCTGATTGGACGTCTGCATTTCATCCTCATCATCGTCACTTGAGGACGGTTCCTCCAGGTTCTGCTGACTGGACGCTACGTACGTGGAAATAAAAAGTGACAACAGCCCAGAAAGTTAAAAAAAATGGTTGCTTTCATGTGTAACTTGTAACTGAATTGTTCAATCGCATTAAAACAACATTAAACCCCTGACAGAAGCCATTTTATAGCTTCTTTCTGGCTTCCCCCTCATCCCCACCCTCACCCCAACCGGTCGAGGCAGACGTCCACCTTCCCTGAGCCTGGTTCTGTCAGAGTTTTGTGTTTTTCTCCATATTTTAGAGATGACAAACAGTGGTGGGAAAAAGTTTTTGGACACCCTTAAAATTTTACACAATCTGAAATACGATCATGAAATATTTGTGGAAAAGTCTTTTTTGTGTTTCTAAAGGTGCGGCTGCATTAGACAGACACAAACAAATACTAATGATACTTTTTTGTTTATTGTTTACTAGAAAAACTAACAAAACTAAATTCTTGACAGTTTCAATATGTCAGTTCTCAACATTTTCGGTATCAAAGTCAACAAATAACAGAGAATGTGCTCAAAAGTGAACATAAATAAACCATCACATCATCAGATTAATATTTAGTAGTAGAGCTCTAATCCTGGATGGATGTTCTCCACCAGCCTTTCACTCTGCTGAGGGACCATCTGGTCCCATTCTTCTTGAATTACTGCTTTTAATTCTTCTAAATTCTTTGGTTTACACTTTGAAACAGACCTTTTGATGATCCACCACACATCTTCTATGGGGCTCATGTCTGGGGATGGAGCTGGTCCTTCTACTGAGCTCCTGTAGCCAAGTTCTGCTGGTCCTGGATGTGTTCAAGGGGCATTAAATGGGGCACTAAAGGGGGCTTTAACCCTCGTGTCATTCTGCAGGTCATAATTGACCTGGTTTAAAGTTTGAAAACGTGAAAAAAAAATATATTTTCACAGTGAAGCTTCTGATGTCCACATTTTCAACATTTTGGGGAAATCTTTGAACATTTTTTGGTGGAACAAAAGAAATGTTAGAAATGTTTCTTAAGAACATTCACAAAAAAATCAACCAAAATCCAGCAAATTTCACTGGATTTTGGTTGATTTTTATGTAAATGTTCTTAAAGAAAATATTAGAAGTTTTACTGATATATATGGAATCACTTTAGATATTTTTAAGATTTTTTTTGAAGATTTTTACTCATTTTGTTAAAATATTTACAAGAATTTCTTGCCAAATTTGGGGGATTTAAAAAAAAAAAAACTTTTAAGGGAAACTTTTAAGGAATTATTGAAATTTTCTTCCTGAAGGTTTTGCAAATTTTCTGAAATTTGGGGTATTTTTGTGCTGATTTTTTGTATTTTTTTCAGACAAGGAAACAATATTTTTGGTGCCTGTAAATGAGGACAACAGGAAGGTTAAATATATTTCTATAAAGCTATAAGTGAGTTGATTAGATGTTATTTCATCACCAGTATGTTCCAGATCTGAGCTTGAATAAAGTGAATCTACACTTTTTTAGGGACTAATTGATGAGAACGCTCTGTTCTAGTTCCAGAAGGTTTTGGTTTCCATGCAGTGAAGTTCTCTGGAAACACCGTCTGGTTCTAAATGGTGAGAGATGGACTAAACGACATCACTGAGGCTCTAAAAGGACACATGTATGAAACGCTGACGTTCTGTTAATGCATCAGTGACTCATCGTTGCAGCCTTTTTCCTCTGGAGCTTCTGTTTAGTCACATCTGATTCAGTCTTGTGATGGTCGGTAACAGACTCACGGAGGTTCTTATGACTGATGGGAAAATAAAAAAAGACTCTAGTGGTGAAATCCGACAGATGGAATCCAGTTTTAAGGAATCTTTATGGATGTTTCAACCACAAGAACCAAACCTGTAGAACCTCTTTCAGGAAAAATTATTAAATTAACTTTTGATTACGTTAATTTACAGAAATTAAAGCAAAAGGTTATCATATTTTTTGTCTGTTATTTTAAACTATATTATTTTATTTATTTCATGGTCATATTTTTCTGTTTGTGAATGATGAGGACTTTTTCTTCATTTTATTTCTGAAAATTATATTCTGTTGTCATTTTATTCTGGCTGAAAATGATTTTTTTAAAATTTTAATCTATTTTACCTTTTATCATCTTTTTTCTATGACTGATGATTTTTTTAAAAATTTTATTTGATTATCATATGTTTTACTATTTTTTATTTATTTTATGGTCATATTTTTTTGTTTGTGAATGATGATTCTATTATCTTAATTTTTTTTATTATATTCTGTGGTAATATTATTTTATTGATGATAATTTTTAAATTTTAATCTATTTTATTTAATTTTATTATTTTTTTGTCTATGACTGATGATTATTTTGATTTTATTTTCAATGTTTTATTTTATCACCTTATTTTTTGTCTGTTATTTTATACTATCTTATTTTATTTATTTTATGGTCATATTTTTTTCTTTCTGAATGATGATGACTTCGGTATCTTTATATATATATATATATATATATATATATATATATATATATATTTATATATATATATATATATATATATATATATATATATATATATTATATTCTATAGTCATATTACTTTGTTCTGACTGATGATCTTTTTTATTTTAATCTATTTTTTGTTTTTTATTTGTCATTTTTGTCTATGACTGATGATAATTATTTCATTTTATTTTATTTTATTTCAGTTTTATTTTATCGTCATATTTTTGTCTGTAATTTTATTTTATTTATTTTATGGTCATTTTTTTCTTTGTGAATGATTATGACTTTATCATTTTAATATATATGTTTTATTATATTCTATGGTCATATTAAATTATTCTGACTGATGATGATTTTTTAATTTTAATCTATTTTGTTTATTTTTAATTGTCTTTTTTGTCTGCTGGATAATAACGGACAACAAAGATTATTTTAAACCTTGAAGCTGTTGGATTCTACACTGTAATGGAATTAATATTTGATTGTTTAAGGTTTTAAGGTAAAAATAAAATTAAGATCGACAATATTTTGCTGCTCTGACGCCCCCAAGTGTCCAAAAAGAGCATCTTTAAAGGATGTCCAGCTGAGATTCTTATAATATCATTATTATTGGCTGTCCAGACACTGACCTTTGTTCCTGAGCTTGGACAGGATGCTCCTGATCTCCGTCTGGACCTCGTGGTCCTTCCCATCACTGTCAGAAACCTCCCTCTTCCTCAGCCTCAGAGAGGAGAACAGGTTGACTCTCCGGCGAGGCAGTGAGTTCATGTCGTCGGAGAAAACTCCTCCAGAGTCTCTGCGACCCTTCAGGGAAACCTGCTGCAGCAGCGACGGCAGATCCCGACCAGAACCCCACGGATCGGCCGCCCAGCCGGACTTCTTCTGCTCCGGACCCAACAGGAAGCTGAAGGCTCCGTCAGACATCGGCCTCGGCCTCCTGGGTCCGTCACGTTTGGACCTCCTGGTTGAATGGAACACAAATCAGAGAGGAACTACACATCCACAGTGGCTTCAATCTGATGTTTAAATAAAGTTTTAAATAACGTTCACAACACCAACATGGCGACTGCAGCCGTGGAGCTGTGCTGCGTCACGCTGAACGTCCTCCTGAAGGCGTTGGCGATAACCTGGAAGGCCGAAGGAGATGAGCTTCCAGACGTTCCTCCGTTCTGGACCGAGTCGGTTTGAGGTTTATCAGCTTCTGTTGGTTCCTGATTAAACATCAGAGACGGAAGAAACGTGGAAATAATTCAACTTTTCTGTCTCAGAGGAACAAAAAAAAAGAAAAACAACCCTCAAACACAGACTGACGAGTCGTTTCTTAGAAAACCAACCAAGACCGAACAAACTTCAACCAGAACCTCCACAGAACATCTGGTTCTTCATCTAGGTATCAGAGTTCTACCTTCAGACTGAGAATATTTCCAGAGTTCCAGATCCTTGAAGTCCATAGAGGAGAACGTCTCCCAAAGAACGTTCTAGAGTAGACTCTACTCTACTCTAGAACTTTCATCAAGTGGTAAGTATACTCTAGAAGTGTCATCAAGAGGTAGGTTTACTCTTGAACGTCCCCTGGAGAAAGTTCTAGAGTAGACCTACCGACAACTAGGTCTACTCTAGAACTTTCACCAGTTGTTGGTATGTCTACTCTAGAACTTTCTCCAGGGGACGTTCTCCTTTCCTGCTTCCAGTCTTTAAGTTTAGTCTCACTTAGAACATTCCAGGTCCTTGAAGTCCATAGAGCAGAACGTCCCCTGGAGAAAGTTTTAGAGTAGACCTACCAACAGACGTACTGAGTAGACCTACCAAAAGTTCTAGGTATATTCTAGAACTTTTTAAAGTATACCTAGAACTTTTTTAAGAGACTCTAGAAAAGTTAAAAAGAAAACATGTTCTGCAAATCTTCAGTCAGTTTGGATCCTTTTTGTGTGAATTCTGACTCATTTTGGACAATTTTCTTGTCTTTTTCAACAAGTTTTATGTCAACTTGAAACTTTTCTTGTCTTTGAGATCATATTGGACAAATTTCATGTCACTCTGGACTCATTTTCTGGAATTATGGATCTTTTTCAAGTCACTGTGGACAATTTTTGAGTCATTTTGACCCATTTTCAGGATGACAGACACATCTGAGTTCTGGTAAAAACTGACACCAGATCAGTTTTACATCCATCCAGGTGTCTCAGTCTGAAGATAATCCAGATTTGACCAATTTTGGACAATTCTCAAGTCAATTTGGACAAAATTTCAGGTCCTTTTGAACAATACTGAGTCATGTTGGAAAGTTTTTGTAATTTTTTGGGACACATTTTAAGGCAATTTAGTGTAATTTTGGACATCTTTTGTCATTTTGAACAGTTTTTGAGTTATTTTTGACTGTTCTGATTTTCAGATTTTGAATTTGGGACAGTTTTGGACTTTTGGTGATAATTTTGCATCTTTCAGTGGATATTTTGTCTCTTTTTGTGGTTATTTTGTGTTTCTTTGTGGTAATTTTGGCCCCTTTTTGGCGATTTGGTCTCTTTTTGTGGTTAATTTGTCTGTTTTTGTGGTAATTTTCCTTTTTTAGTTATTTTAGTTGTCGTTTTTCCTCCTAAATGTCATGTGTCTATCTGCTGGACTGATGAAGTTCTGAGGCTCAGAAATGATGGAAAAAGTCCATTAAAAAGTGATAAATCTGGATCCACCTCTACAGAACTCTGGAAATATTCCCAGTATGAAGGTAGAACTCTGATCATGATAGAGTTACTGGAGATGAAGAACCAGATGTTCTGAGGAGGTTCTAGTTGATCTTTTATCGCTATTCTTTGGAATAAAACAGGTTTTGTTGCTATAATCAGTGGATACATTTTCCACCTGCTCTTTGTCCTGCTGTGTTTTATTTAAAGCTTCTTCTGGTTTCTGAGGACCTTCCCAGGTCAGAAGCTTCTCTTTGTCAGACGTCGATAAAACCAGGAGCTTCTTTGGGGTCGATGAAACTGGGCAATCCTCAGTTTTCTCTGTTTGATCTGAAGGATTCTGGGTTTCTGTTGATGTCTTGACGTCGCTGCTCTAAAAAAACAGAATCAGAGGAGAGAGAAGTCTACCTCCTGTACGTAGAGGAGTGTAGAATCAGTTTAGAATAGGTTAGAGGTGACGTACGGTTTGTTTTTCTGATGAAGTGATGTCCTCAAAGTCAGAGTCGGCTTCAGGAACAGTTTCTGGACCTTCTTCGTTCAGCAGGACGCTTCTCTGGAAATGTTTCAGGAACATCAGAGGGAACGCTGCAACAGGAGAAAACACCGAAACACGTTTATCTGCATGAATGAAGCTAAAGATGTCGTGTTTCTGGTGGTGACTGCAGGCAGTGGAGGCAGTACTTCATCTGTCAGTCAGAGGAACTATGAAAATGTCCCCACCAAAAAAAAAAAAAACAAACAGAAAGAAAAAAGTTGAGCAACAGCGACCTCCAGTGTTCAACATGTAGCATGACAACAGTTCTAACTGCAGCTATTAAGACACTGTGTCGTACCGAAGAGGAAACAGGTTTAGAGGCTTTAAATTCATTCTGCAGCAGTGAAAGAAGTATTATTTCTATAAGAAAGTGTAAAAATACTCCATTACAAGTAAAAGTCAATTTTAATTAAGTAACAGTACATGAGTATGAGTATTAAAAATGCTGTTAATTACAGTAAAACTCCCTCTGACTGGTAAATACTGAGATCCGCTGCCTGTGAAGCTACTTTATATACGCAGTTTTACATATTTGTTTTAATATTTGTGGGATATTTTAAAAGTCTATTTTTTTTACATGTATTATCTTTGGATATGTTTCAGTCTTTTTCTGCAAAATTTTCAGACATTTTATGAGGGCATTTTATTTTTATATTATTATTATATTTTACAAATGTTTCATGACTGTTTTAAGATTTTTTTTGGTCAATTTTCTTATATCTTATTGTTTTTTCTATATAATTCTACATTTTATTTGATCTTTTCTGTATTTTTCTGCATATTTTTCACACATTTTTGAGACACTTAATGTTTTAATTTTTTTATAATTGCCTGGTATTTTATTGATATTTTTCTCACTTTTTCCAAAAAATTATTTTAGGAAATGTCAATAATATTGATTCAGTGTTTTTCTGCATATTTTTCAAACATTGAGACTCTTCATTGTTTGTTTTTATAGTTTTGGGGTATTTTATTGCAAATTTTCTCATTACTTTTAAAAAAAATAATAAATTTTAGGAAATAATATTTTTTCAGTGTTTTTCTACATATTTTTGCACATTTTATGAGGACAACTTATTTTTTGCACATTTTACAATGTTTTATGATAGTGTTTTAAGATTTCTTTTCCTCACTTTTCTTATATTATTTTTTTGATATTTTAATAGTATTTGGGTGTCATTCTACAGAATTCTACATTTTATGAATATCTTTTCTGTCTTTTTCTGCATATTTTTCACACATTTTTGAGATATGTCATAGTTTTATGGCACTTTTTTTGCCATTTTTCTCACTGGCTTTTTAAAAGTACATTTGAGGAAAAGTTTATAATATTCATTCAATCTTTTTCTGGCATGTTTTTGAGACATCGGTGTGTCAACAGCAGGTTAACGCTGCAGCTGCTGCAGTTTATATTCATTTTTATATTCAGGGACAGAAGAAAAATCTGAGGCTCCAAATGTGATTAATGGGAGAAGAAAGAAGAAAAAACAAAGTCTAATCTCAGATTTTTGCTGTGGTCTTGGATCTTTGGAACATAAAATAAAATCAAACACAAATTAAGCAAAGAAGCTCAACATAAAGACAGACAAAATCAAAAAGCTACTCACTCGCTCTGATCTTCCGTTTCCATCGATTATTGTGTTTGGTGTTCAGGTGATCTGCAGAGAAAAAGACGAACACAAGACTTCATTCTGGAGAAAAATGGCCAAATAATCTGTTAAAAATAGGAATTTCTATCACTAATAAGAAGCAATAGTTAGTAAGAATCAAAGCCAAGTTTATTTCTGTCAAGTGTTCTGTGGAAAAACTAATCAAATGTACAAAAACACCAGTGAGATTCTACTGTGACTCCATGAGGCTGGATTTAGGTTAATATCAACATGCTAACATTGCCCCCATTATTTTAGCATGCTAGCAATAGGTTCATTACACATACTACTGTTCAACAGTTTGGGGTCACTTACAAATGTCCTTATTGTAGAAAGAAAATCTTATTTTTTCAATGTAGATACCATTAAATGAATGATAAATCCAGTGTAGACATTGTTAATGTAGTAAATGACTATTGTAGCTGGAAACAGCTGATTTTTAATGGAATATCTCCATAGAGGTACAGAGGAACATTTCCAGCTACCATCACTCCTGTGTTCTAATGCTACATTGTGTTAGCTAATGGTGTTGAAAGGATCATTGATGATTAGAAAACCCTTGTGCAGTTATGTTAACACATGAATAAAAGTGGGAGTTTTCATGGAAAACATGGAATTGTTTGGGTGACCCCAAACTTTTGAACAGTAGTGTACAAAATCTAAAAGTTCGGAGTCTCCAACCACCAAAGGCTTCATTTTCTCCATTCTAGTGAATCTTTATACACCAATTTCTGTCTTTTTTGCATTAATTTATGATGGAAATGCCCTTATTTATGCAAAGGAAAACACAAAATTCAGGCATCATGTGAAAATTCCCAATACACGGTGTCCTCGAGCTACGGTGTTTAGTGGTTACGTCGCCATCTCCTGTAAATTTATTAAGAAAGTCTTGTTCCATCATTCTGATGTACGGCGTTGGTGAGCGGAGCAGACGTATACGCCAGATGAGGAAGACGGCTTTGCTTAAATTTGCCAGTTGTACGCCACGTTGGATTGTCTTACGTTCGTTTTCTTTCTTTTGTGTTGTTTTTTTGGAAAGTTTCTGCCCTTCATTATGACTCCCAAGTCTTAGTCAGACTCCTCTGATGGCAGTGTTTTTGAGCCCTAGATTATGATTTTATCACTGTGTTAGCGTAGTTGAGTGTGAAAATTGCGTTACGTTGCACCGTCGGAATGGAATTCCGCTGAAAGTTGGGGACCCCCTATATAATGGCGTATATGCGGATCTAACTGTGCTTTTCTCCAACAGATTCAGTGGATGTCTGAGCTCACAGTTCATGTTTATAATGTTAGGAGTAAAGGAATACCAAGTGCAGAAGATAAAAAACGTTGCATTGATCCTCATAGTGTAGAATCGAGTGCAGACTGTTGAGTCCAGAGAGGAGATAATAAAACCTGAGTTAAGTGTGGGAGAGCAGCTCTAACATATCAACCCTCGACTCCCCCACTTCACCGGGGGAGGAACTCCAACACAAACATGCTGCTGCTCCAAGTTCAGCCGGTTTAAGATCCTCCCTCTGGGAATATCATGTTTTCAAGCAATAACAGGAACGAAAATTCATTTGAGGAGCTTTGAAAGAAACAGGAGAACCCTCGGACCAGGTCTAACCTTTGGTATCGTCCTGGTTCTGACTCTTTGGCCCGTCTTGTGTTGCTGGTTTTGCTGCAGAAGAAGCATCGACAGCCTCCTCGGCCATCTCAGTATCCTCAGGAACTCTGCTGCGACCTTTACCAAGCTGCTCTGAGCGCCGGCTGGATGCCAATCCTGCAAATACAAACAGTGTGAAGCCATTAAATCTTAACTAGACTAGAATTCATGCTACTTCATGCTGCAGTAACATCAACTAGTTCATGCATCTCTACAGGACTTTAACTCCACAGCTACTCTACATTAACTCAGCTTCTGTAGGTCAAAATAAACTCAGCAGGAACTAACATTATAATACTATACATCCAAACAACTTCACTAGAAGGAAGTCTTTTTGGTTCTTGAAGATATTCCAGCTTCATCCAAGAGGTTTCCTCAGATTTAACTGACTGGTGAGGAGTTCCAACCCAATGCGGTCCAATGAAACCAGGAGTACACAGACCGATGTATAGGCTAAAGACTAAAGACCTGAAGAATGAAGGAGTCCTTTGAGACTCTTTTGGACAGTGAAGACTGATTGTTGAGGAGCGAAGGAAGCCATAATGGTTAAACTGGAACAGAGGAGAGGGTCTACAACACTACTGATCAGGTACTTATAATTCATTCCTGAGATCCCTCATCATGCAGTTTACCAGTGCTAACACCTTGTAGATTATTAGTTTTGACATTTCAGTTAGTCTGGTAAATTTGTATTATATATGATGATGTAGGGTCTTATCCTTGATGCTTAAAACAGTCAGTGAACTTCCAATATTAATATTATTGGAGGGTCTTAACCTTTATCTAAACTCTTACATTTGCAAGATAACTCTTATTTGTTACTGCACAGTACTTTGGCTCAACAGATGTTGTGCTTTGTAACAATGACTGACCTTCAATCATCCCTCCCCAGGCAGTATAACCACCACCAATGCTTTGAGTGATCCATCCTCAGGCAGTTCAACCACTAATACTTTGTAGGTTCTAGATCTAAACATGTAAGTTAGACAGGTTAATGAGTATTATATCCATTAATGTAGAGTCTAAACAAAAATATTTAAAGTACTTTGGTAAATTTACATAATAAACTATTCTTCTGAGATACAGTCATAGCACCAATCTTATTCCTCTTCTGGAAAGAACTTGGTCTTAAGTCATCCCTCCCAAGGCAGTTACACCAGCATTAACACCTCATAGGTTATTAACCTTCAGTTCAGTCCCACTTTCCCAGGTAGTTCGACACCCATCCATACCTTGACTCATTATTGCCCAGGTAGTTTCACAACCATTCAAACTGTGAGTCTTCCCTGCCAGGGTAGTTTGACACCCATCCACACCTTGGCTCATCCATCCTCATGCAGTTTCACTATAATAATACGGTGATTCACGCCTCCTCAGGTAGTTTGACAACCATTCAAATCTTGCACCATCACTTCCCGAGTAGTTTTTACCACCACTGACACCTTGAGTCAGCACTCCCCAGGGAGTTTCACAACTATTACCACACGTAATCCATCCTGAGGCAGTTTTACCACTATTAACACTTTGAGTCGTACTTCCCAAAGTAGTTGAGTCATCATTAACATCTCAAGTCATCCCTCCTTAGGCAGTTTCGAAACCAATAATACCTTCAGTCACCCCTCTCCCAGTAGTTTCAAAACCAATAGAACCTTGAACCGTTAAGTCCCAACCAGTTTCATCACCATTAACACTTTCTGTCCTCCCTCCTCAGTAACTTTCATCACCATTAACACCTTGAGTCTTGGATTGCTAATGGACATTGATGAGTTTTTGGGGTAAAAATAAATATCCAGGATTCCCCTCCAGGCAGTCAGAACTGAGAAAACCTGTTTGATGTTTATATTCACATCTTCAAGAACCAAAAAAGAAGTTGACGAGTTCTGTTGAAGCACTTCAGATTACAAAGACCTGAATGACTGAGAATCAAACTGAGACAAACAAAAATACAGAACTATACAATACAGATGTTCTAGTGAAAATCGTGAAGCCATTTAAACATTTATATCCCAGATTTCAATACATTTCACTTCACTTTTCTAACTTAACACAATAACACTGATTTTCATTCATGTACAGGCACCAACAAAACACAATCACATATTCATGAGATGAGTACTCACAGAGAAATGAAGTCAACAAAGTACAGAATCTTTCCAAAGGTGTTTCCACTTGGTCACAGCAAACAAATGAAAATATCTCCGAACCAAAGTTTACTTCTACTGCTCAGGTTCTCATTTTGGATTTTTCCAGGAGATTTAAGAGCTGTAGCATTAAATGAAATAATAATAAAAACCCATAAACGATACAGATACCAAACTCTGAGGAAAGGACAGAGAAGACCCGCTAGCAGAACCCATGAGGAAGCGGATAGTAAGATTCACTTCAGTTCTATTCAGGGTCTTTGTAGCTGAACAGTCTTTAATTGAAGCTTTTGCAAATTTCTCTTTTTTAATTTTTGGCAACATTTGAAGATAATTAATTAAAATTATAGAACTGGCTGCACAATTACAGCTGGTTCAGCTTCTTCATTAGATGTTATGAAGCTTGGGTTAATTGTTGAGTTAACAGAAGCTGTGATCGTGATCATGATTCATGTGGTGATGTTAGCTCGACTTAGCGCAGAGGTGGAGGGAAAGGGGACTTACTTTTGATGAGACTGTTAATTTTGTTGTTAAGAGACGTAGAAATATGGTGAAATTTGGCCGCTAAATTGTGAGATTAGCCCGCAAGCTAACCGTTCGATCCTGACTAATTATCCAAATAATCGGCAACAAACAACGATGCAAGTAATTTATGTAATCAAATTGATTTATTTTTGAATATATTTACAGTTTATAAATATCATAAATTAAGCAATGTTACAGTAATTCTGAATAGATAACAAGGCTGGCAGGATGCGTTCAGACTTGATCCAAACGCAGCTACAAAACATGGACAGTACAGCCGACAGAGTGAATCTGGCGATGTGCAAAAAGCTGCGACTAAGCCGCTGATGTCCTGAGCAAAGACTAGGAGTTACATGACAGAGATCTGGAGAGGGGCTCTGAAGGAGGGAGGCGTCCTTCTGAAACAGACGTGGACAAATATGTTACCAATATACCGGCCTACGTAGAGGACAGGCTGCTGTTCAGAAACAGAATAAATCCAGGGGCATTCAGGCGGATGTTTGGTGTTAAGAAGGTTAAGGACAAGCACAGCAAAACATGAGTGTTAGGAGGGCTAGCATGACGGCAAACCAAGAGAATTATTATAAAAGGTGCTATGTGTGCATTTTTACTTCAGACAATCAGGTTTGTTCTGTGTCCGATGAGGCAACTTCTCATGGTCTTACATCACGTTTGTTTTTTAGAAATGTTTCGAGTTAATGTCACGGATTCCAGCAACGTAAGCCCAATTCTTCACCAGGAAGGTGCCAGAATGGAAGAGTCAAGGCGAGATGCTTTATTTCTGGACGGAGGACATTAACTGACACAGAAGTCTTTATCATGGTGCCCATTGCTAGCTAAACCCCGACAATGCTCTCTGCTTGCCAGAATGAACTATATGTAGTTCGAGTGACCACTTTGGTCTGCTGACACATTTGTAGAACATTAGAGGTACAAATTTTCTGTAGTTTTCTCAGCAGCATTATTGATTTGTTTTGATCAAATTGAGCGCCGTGGAAAGTTTTCATGTGCTGATGTTGCTATTTTGGTCAAAGGACATATCGTTTGGGCCACACTGTATAAAAACACAGTTGTGGTCGGTCCCAGTTTGTCTCAAATGTATGATCACTGTTTGAACATTAAGCATCACAGAAGTCTTAGTCATGATGGCTTGTTGCTAGCTAAACCCCCACAACGCTTTCTACTTAGCAGCATGAACCACATGTAGTCCAAGTGTCTGCCACTGTGTCAATAACACTGTCCTTGATGATTCTAGGGTGTTTCTGACATATGAGTTCTTGCCTGAGGTCATTAATCACCACAGAAGTCTTTGTCATCATGCCCTGTTGCTAGCTAAACTCCCACAATGCTCTCTGCTTGCCAACATGAACTGCCTGTAGTTTGAGGGACTGTCTCTATCCACTGAAACACAGGTGTCATACAGGGAGAACACAATTTGTCGCTAGACGTTAGAGCTGCAGATTATGAATAGTTGTCTTGGCAGTTTCATTGATCAGTATCGATCAAACAGAGCACAATGGATAGTCATTGACATTTAAAATACTGTCCTGGTCAATTACAGTTTATCTCAAATGTATGACCTCAGTTTGGAGGCCATTAAGCATCACATAAGTCTTTGTCATGGTGCTCCTTGCTAGCTAGATCTCTTTAATGCTCTCTGTCAGCCAACATGAACTGCCTGTAGTCTTAGTGATGCTTCCATCAGGTGTCATAAAGGTAAAACACAATTTGTGGCTGGACCTCTGTTCGGAGGCCATTAACAACCACATTAGTCTTTGTCATGGTGCCACCAACACTGTCCTTGTTGATTCTCGGGTGTTTCCAACACGAGTTGTTGCCTGATGTCATTAACCTCCACATAAGTCTTTGTCATGGTGCCCATTGCTAGATAAACTCCCACAACGCTCTCTGCTTTAACATGAACTGTAGTCTGAGTGACGCCTCCTCTGGTCTCTGCAGTATTAAACAGTAAGAGGCTCCCCTGGTGGAACAACCAGGTACTACAGCTGATCTACGATACATTTACTGTCATGCATGTAAAGAGAACTGGTTCTTGTCAATTTTTCAAGTGTGTGAGTCAAATGACCTGATGGATCTTTACGAGGATCCTGACCACCTACCTAACATTGAGGATCAGTTTTGGATCCAAACTATCCAAAGGTTTGCACGAACCATCCAATTAAATTACATGAAAACATCGTAGGTTTTGGTCTTTTCATTAAATAACTTCACCATCACTGGTGGTGTCAAGTCGTTAGCTTAATACTTTATGTATTTATTGAAATTCAAGCCCGCTTTGATATTTATTTGGTCTTTAAAGTATCACAGCGTCACACATAACACCTTCTCCAACTCATGCTGGTTTGTGATTGGTTAATCTGGGTTAAACTGAAAAGGGGGTGGAGCTACAAAGGAAGCTAATGCAAAAGCAACAAGACCTTATGGCCGAAGCCGGCCAATCATCACCTTCCCCGCTGGCAGGAATCAGCCAATCAGAGGGTGCAGCATTGGAAACTTGTAACAGACTGAACAAAATGAAGTGAACGAGACAGAGGAGAATGAATTTGGGAGGAAAAATGGATAAAATGTGGGGGGAAAATGGAAGAAGGAAGGAAGATAAACAGAGTGCTGAGAATTAGAAGAACTAGAAGTGTCGGCAATAAAGTCATTACAATAAGACACGAGTACAAAATGAAACCAAACAATCAGAACGGAACTCAGCTTAGGCACAATTTACAATAAAGAATACAACAAAAAATAACCACAAATAAAAGCACCAACTGAAGTAAAATAAACAAAGTGAAGGTTGTTTTCACTGAGTCAAGAACAACTTATAGTTGTTGGGTTTGTTTAAGCTCGTGTGAAATAAAGGATAAAGACCAATCTGGAGTAATTGGTTTGTACCGATTTGGGCACAAAAAAATGTTTCAAGTCCAAGACAGTTTGAAATGTAATTCTCAGTTAATTTTATAATTCAATGCAAGAAAAAAAAAAAAAAAAAAAAAAACGTGTTCTGTCGTAAAAATACACAGAATTTGAAAGTAACTTTGGACTCTCTTGTAAAAAAAAATCTTGAAAAAGTAAAAGTTTAATGGAGTTTCTGATTTGGTTGGCTTTTTATAATTGGATTTTCACCCACAAACTACAAATATTCAAAATAAATTACCAGTTGATAATGAAAAATAAAAAGTAAAGAACCCTGAATACATCGAGTGTAATAAGTTAATTATTTTAAACAAAATACATTAAATGAAAAACTTCTAAACACTGAAACTTAATTTTAATGACAAAAGCATGTCTTGGAATTGTAATAAAGAAAAATAAAATACTGTTTTGGCATTTCCATTGCACATGTCTGAGGAGCAGAGTGAAGGTGCAGCAGGCGATATGTAGTGAGTAAATAAACAACAAAACACGTCCAGTTTTAAAGGTTAGATTCAGAGGGACAGTTCCAGGTCACTGCCGCTGTTGAAGAGCCAATATTCTGCACATTTAAAGGTTCAGAAATAGAACTTTGGGGTGTATTAGAACATGTTTACAGATTGAATGATCAGAAAATGTCCTCATTCTGTCCTTCAGGTCCTCTTAGCTTCTGTCTTTAACTATGGAGGCCAATTTTAGACTACATTCTGACATAGCTGGCTATCAATTAATGATGATTGATCTATTTTTAATCACAGACATTCACTGGAAAGGCAGGTTTCATTGGATACTCAGTTACAGAAAAGCTGATGGGTCACTGTTATGCATGAGCTCTGGTTGGAGGTCATTAAACATCACAGAAGTCTTTGTCATGGTGGCCGTTGCTAGCTAAACTCCCACAATGCTCTCCGCTTTAACATGAACTGTAGTCTGAGTGACGTCTCCTCTGGTCTCTACAGTATTAAACAGGAAGAGGCTCCACCTGGTGGAACAACCAGGTACTACAGCTGATCTATAATACTTAAAGAGCGTATAAGGACTAATTTTTGACGTGGACTTATTTTTTCCTACATTGCCCGTATCAATTAATATTTTTTTTCTGTGATTGTAGTAGCTACCGGCTGTAAGTCAACAAAACTGAACTGTTTCAGTCTGTTTTTTGTTTGTTTTTTACAGTCAACATGTAAATTAACAGACATAGCCACGGGTCATTTCTTTTCCAAGATAAGGTCCCATAGGGCAGAATGGAAGGGGCAGGACTTCTCATTTCCAGACGTATCTACATAGCACTGCATCGGCACTGGAGAATGGTCTGCTGCACTTCATTATCATTCTGTAATTGGGGTAGAAAAGTGCTCTGACCTGTTTTTATTTTTTTTAAGTTGATTGCAGTTATATTGGACGAGGCTAAGGTCAGGATGTAGGGATGGTGTCCCGGCATTATAGAGATGAGGGAACTGCTTTGGTGGAACATTTGCTTGGTGAATTACTGGACGATACGAATCTGAATCAAAGCAGAGCAGTGTTTTTATGTTGGAGAACAATTACGTTTGGCTTTTGTAACTTTGCAGAGCAGATTTATAAGACAGCGACAGAAAAAAGGAACCTCAAAAGCAGAATATGGGCTCCTTAAAGGTTCTTGGTACATGAACTAAACAGGTTCTTTGAGATCTATGTGAAGTTTAAAGATATAAACCTGTAAGTGATGCTAACAGTAGCCTGGAACTAGCCCATGTGAGTCAGAGATCAACACCAGGAGACTGTCAACAAACATGTACCAGGAGATCTGAGGGCTAGCACAAGGGCTAAATACACAATAAACATGGAAGGTAATGTGCTTAAGCCGGATTTTTGTTCTGCTGTTGATCTCAAACCGAAGGCAGTGGAAGGTAATCTAGCAACTATTTAAGCTGCTGATGGCTTCAAAAACAGAAAACTTAAAGAACAATGTAGGAATGCAGAAAGTACAGCTGCTATTTGGTGTCATGGAGGATAAATTGTAGAAGTTGTAACCTGGACTGGCCCCCTGCTATTAGCCGCCGAGCTGCCGCTGTGCCAGCCGGTGCTCCTGGTAGATCTGAGCCAGAACCTCATGCATCATGCAGAGCAGAGGGCCGCCGAGGCTCAGCAGCTCGTACAGGAACACGTAGTCCTGAGAGTAGCTCCGGACGTGGGATCGGATGGCCGCCACAGAATCACAAACATTTCCCAACAGCCGCCGAGGCAACAAACAAACCGCCCGACTGGCCCGCCTCGGCCAGCTCAGGCCTCGCCTAAGCAACGAAACCAGGGTACCTGAAGGCTGGATCTGGACGCTGCTGGCGGCCGAGAAGCTCCCGCTGTCCAACGACGATGATGCAGCACGACTTTGGTCCTCCTGGACAAATAAAAGTACAAACCATGAGGGGTCATTTCATATAAAAACAACAAAATGGGACTAAACACAACCTCCTGCCTCCTTCAGAATCAGCTGAAGAAGGTCCTTGAAGTCCATACAGGTGGGTCCAGATTTATCACTTTTTAATGGATTTTTTCCATCATTTCTGAGCCTCAGAACTTCATCAGTCCAGCAGAGAGACACATGACATTTAGGAGGAAAAGCATCTGAGTTCTGCTAAAAACTGGCACCAGATCAGTTTTACATCCATCTAGGTGTCACAGTCAGAAGCTAATAGAAATTTGACCAATTTCAGACAATTTTCGAGTCATTTTGGACAAAATTTCAGGTCCTTTAGAACAACTTTTGAATAATTTGGTTAAATATTGTGTTATTTTGAAAGGTTTTAGTTTTTTTTGGACAAATGTTTCATAATTTTGGGACAGTTTTGTGTAATTTTGGACATCTCTTGTCATTTTGAACAATTTTTGACAAATATTGAGAAATTTGGGACAATTTTTGTGTAATTTTAGACAATTTTCATGTTATTTAACCAATTTTATTAATAATAATAATAATAATAATAATAATAATAATAATAATAATAATAATAATAATAATAATAATAATAATAATAATAATAATAATAATGCAACTAGATCAGTTTTACATCCATCCATTTGTCACAGTCTAAAAATAATTGAAATTTGTGTAATTTTGGACATCTTTTGTGTCATTTTGACCAAGTAATATTGGACGTCTTTTTAGTGATTTTCAACTATTTCTGAGTAATGGGTGGTAGGTGGTTGTTCAGAACAAGTTCTAGACAATGAAAGTTCTCATTTTTACTTTTAGAAGATACCAGGATCATCTTCTTGACAAGATTTATACAGTGTCAAAAAAGTTTTCAAACATAGGCATGAAATTTGTTATTTTTTGTGTAACCTTGCTGACAGACAGCTGAACAAGCTTTGATGGATAAATAACTAGACTATAAATGTTTTTGCAATTTTTCCACCATATCTTCTTAGCTTGAAAGCTGCAGTGCAGGACATTCAAGCCAAACACTGCTGATTAAACCAATCAGCATCAGTTATATTCTTTGTACTTCACGGTATAAAAAAGTTTTAAATCCGCTCTGTGCTGTGACATTCTCCTGTTGTTACAGAGGTATCAAACACCAGAAAAGAGTTTAGCAGTTAAATAACAACAAGTAACAATAATCAGTGTATTGTTTCTTACCGCTGTCCTTCTGAATCTGCTGTGGTGATTGCTGGATTGGCGTTGGGTGTAATGCATCTTGCAGTAGAATTTTGCTGTAAATTAAGCACAAAAAACCCATAAATCTCACTCAGCTTTGCCCAAAAACAAGCAAAAATCTTCCTAAAATGACATTTTCATAACAAGTGAGAATTTAACATCATGTTTTGACGTTAAACCTTCTGACATACATGACCTTCTTCTCTTTTCTGCCTTATTGATTTATGTATTTTTCATTGGTGAAATTAAATGATCAGCTCTACATACATCCAAATCTACATCTCTTCCAGCTTTGCACATGTAACAACCCCTGGAAACACCAGTTTTAATGAGTCAAGGCATCCAGAGTGACAGCGAATCAAACTCACCCTCCTGAGAGTCGAAGGCGTGTCCTCCCAGTCGAAGGGTGCAGTTACAGACGTCGCATCGGAAACACTCGCGGTGGAAGAAGTAGCCGTCGGCGCTGAGTCTCTCCATCACATAAACCCGCTTGGTGCAGAAGTGGCAGATGTCGCTGCCACCGAGGCCTGGAGGGAACTCCTTACGTACCACGCACTGAGAGGAAGAACACCAGGAGAGGGTTAGAAACGCTTAGATAACTCCTCCTGGTATGTTTTTAATGATGTTGGTTTCCAGGAGACGCCTGAAGGGGAAAAAAAAGTTCACTCAAAATAAAACTGCAAGTCAGATTAAAGCATACAGAGATGTTAACACGGGCTGGTGTGTTAACGGCACAAATCTACGTCAGATCCTTTGTTTACATCTGCTGACACATAGATGTTAAAGAAAGAGAGACGATTTGTGGCGGGATGCTAAGGATGCAAATTTTAAGCAGTTTTCTACACCTATAATCGATCAATAATGTATCAATCTATAACACAATGGACATTTACGACAATGACATCTGTTAAATACGCTACTGAGATACAGAAAGATTGTTTTTGTTGATTCTAGGGTATATCCAACACATTAGCTCTGGTTTCAAAGTCATTAAGCACCACCGAAATCTTTGTCACGGTGCCTGTTGCTAGCTAAACTCCCACAATGCTCTCTGCTTTAACATGAACTGTAGTCTGAGTGACACCTCCTCTGGTCTCTACAGTATTAAACAGTAAGAGACTCCACCTCTACAGCTAATCTACAAGCATGCATGACCTTCTTCTTTCTTCTTCTTCTTATTATTATTATCAGTTGATATGTTTTTGATGTAACCATAACTGTATTGCTGCAAATTACAATAAAATTGCAGAAAACATTAATTGTGAAAATAAATTATCAAATTTTGAACTATGAACCATTTTTACGGACAAACATGTGATATTTAATACAAACATTGTACTAGTTCTGGCTTATCTTGAACACGAAATCTTTCCTGAGGTCATAAACCAACACAGAAGTCTTTGTCATGGTGCCCCTTTACTGGCTAAACTCCCACAATGCTCTCTGCTTTAACATGAACTGTAGTCTGAGTGACGCCACCTCTGGTCTCTGCAGTATTAAACAGGAAGTGGCTTCACCTGGTGGAACAACCAGGTACTACAGCTGATCTACAATACATTTACTGACATGCATGACCTACTTCTTCTGTCTTACCAGTTATACACTACTGTTCAACAGTTTGGGGTCACTTACAAATGTCCTTATTTTTGAAAGAAAAGCATTTTTTTCAATGAAGATAACATTAAATGAATGATAAATCCAGTGTAGACATTGTTAATGTGATAAATGTCTATTCTAGCTGGAAACAGCTGATTTTTAATGGAATATCTCCATAGGGGTACAGAGGAACATTTCCAGCAACCATCACTCCTGTATTCTAATGCTACATTGTGTTAATTAATGGTGTTGAAAGGCTCATTGGTGATTAGAAAACCCTTGTGCAGTGATGTTAGCACATGGATAAAAGTGGGAGTTTTCATGGAAAACATGAAATTGTCAAGATGACCCCAAACTTTTGATTCGGTAAAATGTAATGATGAATAATTAAGTGCTAATCTCCCTAATTCTTACTTTGTCTGTGTTTCTTGAGAGTTGTCATCAACAGACTAAACATTTCAGATAATATAAACTATTAAAGACAGTTGTACCATAATAGAACATGTTGAACATAATAGCCAACGAAATCAACTCAAGGTTCTATCTTTTAAGGATTTACTGTTGAAAGACTAGATGCTGGTTTTGTTCCTCAGATGTGAAAGTTTACTCAAATGAAGACAACTTTTCAACTTTTCTTACCCATTTCCCAATCAATATCCATTTTTAACTAAAACCCAAGACAGTTGTCAGTTTAGTCACAGATGCCTTCGACTTCTGTAGAGCTGAAGTCCTGCCAGTTGAATCCCACACCGCTACCAACAGCCAGGATCTGTGAGCATCGAACTAGTCTTTATCGAGTTACTCTGCAGCCAACAAACTCTATGAGGCCACGCAGCTACTTAAAGTTAGCATTGCTTGATAACTCTAACTGATGCTAGCACTGCAGCAAACACACCAGTTGCTGTTACTTTGCCTTCATTTACCCCGTTAGCCTTGCGAGCTCTTCCTGGCCAGGGAACTAGAACCTGGAAAGGCAGATAGTCTGTTGGAATCATCAGGTTTATGCTAGCAGTTGAATTAATGCAAGCAGAAACAACAAATAAAAAGGACCAGTGGGTTAGATTTCCTACGTCCACATGCATCTTACCGGCGCTGCATTGGGCCGGTGGTCGGTCTCATAGAGGATGGCCAGTAACTGAGCTTTAGCATCTATGGCTGACGACACTTTTCCAATCGTACGCTAACGTTAACGCCAGGGGAAGATCATTAGAGGACAGAAACAGAAGAGGGAAAAGAAGAAACAGGAAACCACAGATTGGAGTTAGAAGGAAGGAAAAGCAGAAAATATGGGATTTACTATGAAATCATTGACCTGAGGTATCAACTGGTACCTCTTTACTGTAACTAGGAGCTCCGGTCGGACAACTCTCGGAGCGAACAACCGCCTTTGGAGCGTTTCTTCTGGAGATCTCGAGCTCTGAGCTCTAAATAAACACCAGAACAATGTACAATCATTCATAGTTTGTCTACAGTTTGTCTTTCAAAACACAAGACGGCAAAGATCCATCAAGAATCTATTTGTTTCTGAGTCATTTCATTTTGAATGAGTTTAAGGTCATTTTGGCCAATTTTGGGTCATTTTAGATGGTTTTCAGTTAATCTTGGATCAGTTTCAAGTCCTGTAGGACCATCTTTATCTTATTTAAGACAAATTGGAGCCATTTTGAACAAATTTTAGGTCATTTTGGACCATTTTGAGTAATTTTAGACAGTTTTCAGTTAATTCTGGAAGAGGTTTCAAGTCATTTTGGACCATTTTTATGTTTTTTAGGCCAACTTTGTGCCATTTTGGACAACTTTCAAGTAATTTCAGACACGATTCAAGTCAACTTTGGTGAAATGTGGACCAGAGACTGCAAATTTAGTTGGAAATATGAATCCATCCATATATATACACTTACAGGAACTTTCTGGGGACACTCTTCTTTGAAGATTTTGGACTTTTTAGATTTTCAAGGGCCAATAATAATTCATTTTTGACATTTTGGACAATTTTGGGTCATTTCAGACGGTTTTCAATTATTCTTGGACCAGTTTCAAGTCATTCAGTACCATCTTTATCTAATTTAGGACAATTTTGAGCCATTTTGGACATGTTTTTTGGTGAAATGTCGACCAAAGACTGTATTTTAGTAGAACTATGGATCCATTTATATATCTAAATACACCTACCGGAACTTTATGGAGACACAATACCAACCTGGTTTGAATATTTTGCTTTTTCCCCATTTTTAAGGACCAGTAATTAAAAATATGTCCTCTGTTGGATCCATCCAATCATTCTGATCAGATGAAACTATTCTGTCTCTCCTCATCACATTTCATGACTGTAGGAGTTTTATTTCTGGAGATACTGAACCCTGAAAACAACTTCATGTGTTTTTTATTGTTTTGAGGACGATAATAGAAAAAGTTTCAGGTCTGAAAATGTGAGAAATTTGTCAAAATTAAGCCGAAATACTTCATACAACTTAGTTTCTGAGCCAAAATTGGGAATAAATGTCTGAATCGACTTGGACTGACCCAGCAGTGATAGACTTTCTGGAGATTTTCAGATTAAAGGTCCTGGACTAACGGTCCATTGACCTGCATGAAGAATTTGTTACCTTATGATTGTTTTCAGCTAATTTGTTATCATCAAATGTCTCCCGAGCAGCTTTATGGATCGTCTCCTGCTCATCTTCCTGATTGTTTTGTGAATTTTGGTGTTTCCTGGTGTTTTCATCGAGAGAAGACGGGGTGATGTTTGTGTCTGATAACCGAGAGGAGATGTTCTGGTTCTCGTCTAAGCGAGGCAAAGAAAGACGAGCCGCTATTTTGTTGTCGGATGCGGAGGAATCGACGTGAACAGAGGAGATTTGTTTGGTGTTTTCAGAGTCAGTACGAGATGAAGGAGTGGAGGAGGAAGTCTTGTCCTTTAGTCCAGGACTGTAGAGGGAAAGAGAGGAGAAACCAGCCTGGATGGTGGGATCAGGAACTGGATGGACCACAGAGAAGATACTGGAGCTCTTAGATACTGACGGAGGAGGAGGAGGAGGTGATGAAGAAGAAGGAGGAGGAGGAGAGGAGGTAGAAGGTTCCACCTACAGAACAGGAGCAGGACTGAAGTTAGAGGCAGCAGAAGAAAAGGATGAAACTGTATTAAAAAAAAAAAACAAAACTTCGTCTTAACATAAAGTCTATAATTAAACAAAGAGGTTTTCATCAAACTATCTCTGAAAGTTAAATTATCCTGAAATTACTGTTTTACAAAACTCTCAGAGAAGAAATCGTGATGTCATGTCGTAGTTTTTGTTGGTTTGTGAATTATGTGCACAATAATATTTATAATATTGCTAACAAAGCTTTTTACACTGTAAAAAAGGAATGTTTTTAACTCATTTTTTGATCAGTTTATTGTTATTTTACAGTTTTTACTTAATCGTGGAAAAAGGTATTAATTTACATGTTAACTGTAAAAAGGAATTAATTTAAAAAAATTAAAAAACAGGCCGAAACTGTCAATCTAATTTAATCTTTATGTTTGACTGTAAAATTACACTATTTCTTACTGTTTTTAAATCAGCAAAACATCTAATTATTTTACTGATATTTGCCATAAATTCAACAATTATTTAGGAATTTAAAACTATTTTTCCGCTTTGTTAATTGATCCAGTAAAAGAAAAACACACACAAAGTACGAATTAACAAAAATTATATATATAGTATTTTATTGACAGCTACTTATTTCCAACACTGTATTATTTTTATCTTTTAACCTTTGGCCTGCATGTTTGTATGAATTTTATATTGTAAATAAAGTTGAATTTCTCTTTTAGTTCAAGAGCTTTTATATAATAAACAAATGGGAAAAGTGTGTTAGTTGATGCTGACCTCCAGATTTTAAAATATGGCAGCAATAAAATGAATTCAACACCTACAACATACAAATTTTAGATGATTCAAACACACTTCAAACCATTTTAGTGACAAAGAAAACACAGCAAATGATCACATGCAGCCAAATGAACAAGAAAAGCAGCAAATTAACCTCCCATAAGAAAAGCAACAATTAAAGCTGCAAGGAGCGTCAAACGGGTCGTTGTACACAAATGCATGTAGAGGTGTTGAGACTGAGCTGAGCAAATTCAAGGATTATATCACAAAGCAACAGTACGTGCAAACGTAATGCCTGTTACTTCCTGTCACCAAAAGGTAGCACTATGACTGACTCTTGTCCAGCAAATGAAGTTTGGTCAAGACTGGATCTTGTAAACACTTCAGTTGCCACAGACACGACGTTTAATGACGTCACCATTTTCTTCACCAATCATCATCAACATCTTAAGGTTTCTGTCATCACATTTAAAGTTAATTTGGTCAACTGGGTACCAATGGTCCATGTCATTTCCCGTTGCCAGCAGGTGGTGCTATGACTGTGAATGGATATTAAGATAAGGATGTCATCATGGCAGGACTCTGATCAAACCTGTAAAGTTTGAGGCAGATTGGAGCATATCGAGGGCAGTTAGACAGCACTTCCTGTATCATGGTGAAGCATCAAAGTTCAGGAGGCTATGGACACGCCCTTCGAGTTTTGAGGAAGATTTTGACAACTTTTCATTATTAAGGTGTGGTTTATATACTGGAACATTTTGAGATGTCTTGGAGTTACCTCCTATGAGGAGTTAACCACCAAAATGAGCAAAAATAACAAAAAAAATCACATAGTTAATTCAAAATGGCTGACTTCCTGTTGGGTTTAGGGTGTGGCTCCGAGAGGTTTCTTTATGTATCCTCATGCAGTGTTTCCTCTCGGATTTTTTTTTCAGCAGCTTTGGCAGGTTCTCCGGGAGCCGTGGAGGCGAAACGAATGACATTTGACTGCAGATTTTACTTTTACTATTTATTGAATGGCCAGTTGAAAATGGCTTTTTAAAGGCATCTGAATGTTTAAAAAAAAAAAAAAAAAAAAAAAAAAAAAAAAAAAAAAAAAAATATATATATATATATATATATATATATATATATATATATATATATATATATATTTGAACAAGCTCATCTGAAAATGCAGTCAGATGTTACATCATGGTGTAGATATTATCTTAATGCTATCAATAGTTTACTCACATTAGCAACACTGAGTTGGCACTGGGCCTAATTAACTGAAGCTACCGATATGCTACGTAGCGTTAGCTGGGAATTAGGGCTGCCACAAACGACGCGTCGACGAATCGCCTGAGCACGATACGTCATCAAAAGCGGAAGTGAGCGCGCAATGCAACAGAAATCACCGTCCGAGTGGAGCGCGGAACACGCATGGACATCCGCGCTGTATCGTGCATATATAGTATATGCACGATGCGGCGCGGATGTCCGCGCTGTATCGTAAACGCGGATGTCCACGCTGTATTGTGCATATATATAATATATGCATATACTATATATGCACGATACAGCGCGGATGTCCATGCGTGTTCGGCGCTCCACTCGGACGGTGATTTCTGTTGCATTGCGCGCTCACTTCCGCTTTTGATGACGTATCGTGCTCAGGTGATTCGTCGATGCGTCGTTTGTGGCAGCCCTACTGGGAATCAATATTTAGAGAATGTCTGTTTAACTTGTCTTAAGCTAATAACTTTTCTCCGGTAAGTCACTGTCCTGTTTTCCCAGACGACACTCCTCTGACTCTCTGACCTGCTGTCTGGATGTTTGACGTGACGTCACTTTCAAGGCTGCGCTCTCTTGAGTAATTACCATTGTATTAACCCGATGTATCAAAGAGTAGATACTGAGCAAGATAGTTATCTGTAGTTTACCTTGGGACTCGCGAGAACCTGACACAGTGCAAGACTGCTGTGAAGGTGGAGACATGCGGAGGTGGAGTATTTGCGACAATTTAAAAAAAAAAAAAAAAAAAGAAAAAGAAATTTGAAGGGGTGGCGGCTCAGATTTAGGAATGGCGACCCGCTGCTGCTGAATGAATGTAGAGGAAACCCTGTGATGGACTACATATGGCCACCAAATTTTGTAGATGTAGGTGAAACATCCTGTCCATAGTGATGCTGCAGGGGGCGCTATGGAGCCATTTTCCCCATAACATCACATTTTTCACCAGTTTTCATGAGTTTTTGAGCATATTTATGCCCTCAAAAATGCAATTTCTTGCATTCCAACAGAGTTCTACGTACCCTCAGTGTTTTGGGCCCTAACAATTCGAATAAACAAATGAAAAAATGTGAAACTACTCAACACTGTTTCACCCACACATGCATCAGCCTCCAGATGTTTAGATGTTACTGTATTATTATGGTGAACATGCTGCGGTGATACTAAAGCTTGGAAACGCTCATGAACAACCTGCGAGCCATAAACAGCAGCAGGTTTGTTGGACCCAGTGAACATGGAGGACAGGAGGTCGGCTCGCTCTTTGATAGTCCGTCTGGAAAACTCTCTGGATGACATTTTCTGGTGTTTTCTCTGAAGGAAACAGCAGCCGGCCGTCAGAGAGGGAAGAAGGACAAGAAAGTCAACAGAAGAGGCTTTAAAGTCACCTGATGGGAGGACGGACCGACGCTCGGACCGTCGGGGGGGTAAGGAGAGGTGCATTCTGGGTGCTCATTAGGTGAGGTGGGTGGGGCTATCAGGGATGTGGGCGGGGCTAACAGGTATTTGGAAGGAGACGGGGATCGACTGGAGCTGCTCTCAGAGCTTTTAGATAACGGGAAGGAAGCAGTTTGTTGGAGCACAGAAGAAGGATTCTCCAGGAGCTGCAGGTAGATGGACGGCTGGAAACCACAGAAGAAGAACAGGAAGCAGGAAGTAGAAGCAGAAAGTAGAGTGTGAACAGGTGAGACAGGTGATAATGTGGGAAGAGAACAGGTGAGCAGACGTACCTGCCATCTGGGACGAGCAGGATGCTGAGGAGGAGGAGGAGGAGGAGCGACAAGTTTAGGCTTCGCAAAACGAGGATTCTCCTCCTCCTCCTCTTCATCATCATCATCATCATCAGAGGGGAGGAGAACAGGGGAGGAGGAGGAGGAAGGAGACGGAGGAAAAGAAGGATCCTCATCAGACTGAAGGAAGGAAAGGAAGGAGAGGAAATAAGGAAGGAAATAAAGAAGGAAGGAAAGGAAATAAAGAAAGGAGATAGGGAAAAGAAAGGGAATCAGGAAAAAAGAAAGGATATAGGGAAAGAAAGGACATAAAGGGAAGGAAATGAAATAAGGAAAATGATAAGAAACAAGGAAAGGAAATAAGGAAAGGAAAGAAAATAACTGAAAGGAAAATAAATGAAAGAAAAGTAAAGGAAAGATTTCAAACTTTCCAAAGCTCCTTTAAAGTATCGTCTATGATGTAAATCTGTCAGAAAAACTAATCAAATCTCAGCTTTAAATTCAGAATATTTCATCAAAATCTCTTTTTATTTAACGTCTCTCTCCTTAAATAAACAGTCTGCAAAAAGAAAGAAATTCTCCAGTCATCAACGTAGCCGAGAGCTGAGACCAACAGTCAGGAAACAGAAATCCACCAACAGTCGACTCTTCTGCTGCAAACATTTAAATTATTCTGAGGGTTTCATTTAATTATTCATTCTTCAAGAAGGAAAATCACATTTTTAACGAGGTAGACCCGACCAGAGAAGAACAGCAGAATCACAGGAAAACACAACGCAGAAATACAAACAAAAAACCCCCAAAAGAACGGAAGAAGTTACAGAGAAGCAATCCTCCTCCAAATAAAGAACCAGAACAGAAAGTTCTCCTCGTTTTCCTCACCTTCCTGCGGATCTTTCCCGTCGATGAATTCTCCTCAAACTTGGCCAACAGCTGAGTCGCCATCGAGCGAACTTTGTTCTCCCGCAGTTCCCTGTCTTCACCAGCAGGAGGCGCACTGTGGCAGGACAGCTGAGGAGCACCAAGACAGAGGAAGAGATTAATTAACAGAATAAAAGGCCGTTAATGAAGCTGTTGGAAACTAAAGAGCTGGTTTATCGCATCATCTTCTAACAAACCAGCCCTGATCTGTAAATTATAGATATTTATAAAGATATCTGTGGAATTTTAGATGAATATATCAAATAGTTTGTGAGATTTTTTATTTTTGTAAATTTCCTGTTGACCCATTTTCAGCAGGTTTTTCCTTACATTAAAATCTGAGGCTGTTTGAGCAACAAGATTTCAGAAACTGTTCTAATAATCTGAGGATGAATGAAATCCTTCAGACGTCAGGTTTCTTCCTAAACTCACCTCTGTGAGGTAGTTGTTTCCTTTCCGTCGTCTCTTGTTAACAGAATCTTCTTCCACTTTCTTGTCGTCCTGAAAAATCAGACATCAGAGGAAAGACAGACTCATTAAAAATGACTGAAACTTTAAATTTTTACATTCTGTAAAAATGCAGTAAAAACTATAAAAACACACCAGAGGTAAATAACTATTTGATTGCTTACTTCATGGAGATTTTAAAAGTTTCATTTTAACTGTAAGAGACAAAATATCAACAAAAATCCAAAAAAATGCTCATTTTTTTTCTATGTGGCTACAATCATTAAATAATGAGGGGATAAAATACTAAATTATCTCGCTGGAAACCTATTTAAATAACAATAGAATCTGAATTTTTCACATTCCTTCTGTTTTTTGTGCTAATAGATGCATGACGGTTGAGATATTTTCAGATAATTAAGGCATCGGTTGGTTTTATAGGATTTAATCATGGTTTTAATTATTTTTATTTAATAAACAGTCATCAGAGCTCTCAGTAAATAGAAATAAAGCCTCCTAAATATTCAGATTTTAGAGAATAAATCATGATTACCCTGGGGATCCTCTTCCTCTGCTGGTTCACGACTCTGTGGTTGGTTTTATTTTCTTCTCCGTTTTCGTCGGTTTCTCTTGAAACTGAAAAACAAACACAGAGACATTCGGTTTTCAGAAAACTCCAATAAAACAGTTTAATCTGACGTTTTAAATAAAAACACATTTCCTCTGGTCAGAAAAGTCACATTAAACCAGTAAAAGTCGTGTTTACAGGTGATTTTTTTAAGCAGCATCGGTTCAACGTTGTTTTTTTTGCACATTTTGAACATTTTACGTCATTTTTCTCGTTTTCCAGCTGAAGTTTGAGCAAATATCCACCAGTAGCTTCACCTGAAAACTCACCTGAGTGCAGAAGAATCAAAAAGTCCAACATTTCTGATTGTGACCGGCAGTGATAGACACTAACTATAATAAAAAAAAACATTTAAAATAAATAAATAAAACACAACGTATACAAGAATCTGTGCCGAATCAGTGTTTCTTAAATCAGTACTTCAGTTCCATTTCCATGAAAATCATGAATATGTCCAGCGGATTTAGATTCTGTCTGGATATTCACTATTTTTGGGGTTCTGACAGAGTTTCTTACACCATTTATTGACAGCAGAAATTGTAAAAACAGACTGAAATGGCTAATTTCTAATATTCTGACGGTTTTGGAACTAATCCTATGTAATGCGTGGTTCAGTAACAGAAATAAACCAAATTTTATCAGGATATTTGATCAAAATCACTTATATTTTACATGTCAAATTTTTTTTAAAAAATGACAAAATGTAAGCTTTAACTTTAACCAAAACAAAAAAATACTTCTGAGAAGTCTAATGGGGTTTCTGGCATAGCACCTTGGGCTGGTAGCCTGGCTTCTTGAATGGATAGTGTACCATCTGAGGTCACTGGAGCTGGTACTTGGGCACCTGGGGTCGCTGGAGGACCTTGGGTTGCTGAGGGACCTTGGTCAACTTGGGTTGCTGAGGGACCTTGGTCAACTTGGGCTGCTGGAGGACCTTAGGCTGCTGGAGGACCTTAGGCTGCTGGGGGACCTTGGGCTGCTGGGGGACCTTGGGCTGCTGGGGGACCTTGGGCTGCTGGAGGACCTTAGGCTGCTGGGGGACCTTGGGCTGCTGGGGGACCTTGGGCTGCTGGGGGACCTTGGGCTGCTGGGGGACCTTGGGTTGCTGGGGGACCTTGGGTTGCTGGGGGACCTTGGGTTGCTGGGGGACCTTGGGTTGCTGGGGGACCTTGGGGACCTTGGGCTGCTGGGGGACCTTGGGCTGCTGGGGGACATTGGGCTGCTGGGGGACCTTGGGTTGCTGGGGGACCTTGGGTTGCTGGGGGACCTTGGGGACCTTGGGTTGCTGGGGGACCTTGGGCTGCTGGGGGACCTTGGGCTGCTGGGGGACCTTGGGTTGCTGGGGGACCTTGGGTTGCTGGGGGACCTTGGGTTGCTGGGGGACCTTGGGGACCTTGGGTTGCTGGGGGACCTTGGGCTGCTGGGGGACCTTGGGTTGCTGGGGGACCTTGGGTTGCTGGGGGACCTTGGGCTGCTGGGGGACCTTGGGCTGCTGGGGGACCTTGGGCTGCTGGGGGACCTTGGGCTGCTGGGGGACCTTGGGTTGCTGGGGGACCTTGGGTTGCTGGGGGACCTTGGGGACCTTGGGTTGCTGGGGGACCTTGGGCTGCTGGGGGACCTTGGGCTGCTGGGGGACCTTGGGTTGCTGGGGGACCTTGGGTTGCTGGGGGACCTTGGGCTGCTGGAGGACCTTGGGCTGCTGGGGGACCTTGGGTTGCTGGGGGACCTTAGGTTGATGGGTTTAGGTTCCTTATTGCCGAGTCATGAACACTGATGTTAAGTGAGGTCAGGGAGGCCTGCAGTTCTTTAGATGTTGTCCTGGGCTCCTTTGTGACCTCCTGGATGAGCCATCGCTGTGTTCTTGAGTCTATTTTGGTAGTGAAGCTTCACCACTGTTCCATGTTTTCTCCATTTGTGGATAATGACTCTCACTGTGGTTCTCCGGAGTTCTAAAGCTTTAGAAGTGCTGTTGGAACCCTTTCCACATTGATAGATGTCAATTGTTCTTGAATTTCTTTGGATCATTTTGGTGCAGCTTTTTGAGATCTTCTGGTGGACTTCATTTAGTCAGACAGGTTCTATTGAAGTGATTTCTAGATTGAACAGGTCTGGAGGTCATCAGGTTTGGGTGTGGTCGGTGAAATCAAGCTCGCTTTCCAAAAAATGTGATTAACCACAGTTAATTCATGATTGAACAAGGGGGGCAATTACTTTTTCATACAGGGCTGGGTAGGTTTGGATCGCTTTTTACCTTTCAAACATTAAATTATCACTTAAAAACTGCATTTTGTGTTTACTTTAGTCATCAATATTAAATTTGTTTGATGGTCTTAAACAGTTAAGTGAGGGGAAATATAAAAAAAAAAAGAAGAATACAAGAAGGGGGCAAACACTTTTTCCCTGCACTGTACGTCACACAATCTGAGGCTGATATTAAAGCACAACGCCTCATTTAAGTGTGAAGTTAATGCAGCAGATTCTCAGCAAACAGCCTGAAACGGATTTTCTTTCTACTTCAGAGGTGAGTTTTGCTTCCTGATGACAGTGGTTTGGTTTCTCCTGCTCAGTAACGTTAAAACAACGCTGGGGGAACGTGCCCAGAGCTGGACGTTTCCTCCTCAGACATAGCTCACATTCCAGTCCGGTCTCTGGCAGCAACTCTCCACCACAGTTGCGTAACTTCAGCTCATGTAGAGGATTCAGTAATTTAACACGAGGAGCAGAATCCAGAAAACCAAACCCCAGCTGGATGTTTTTTCACTTTCTGTTCGGAACAAAGGGAGCAGAGATTCTGTTTTCACAGCTTTTTTTTGGTTCGCTGCAATGTTTAACATATTTCAGTGGTTAGAGGGAAGTTCTGGTCCAACAGTCTGAATGAAAACGCTGGAGTGACTTTAAAAATAATCTGTTCCTTTAGTCGGATGGTATAGCAGAGGCAGACGCTGTAAGAACTGAAAAAATATCTGATTTTCAACAGTCCTTGAACTAATCATTTGAGACAGTTTTTCTTGAAAAAATAAATCAAAATTTTATATTTTATTGGAGCCAGAAACTGTAAAAAATCTGTGGAGTTTTAACTTTCCGATGGTCCATGAACTAATCGTGTAATACATCGTGGTTTCTTGAAAATTATTCAAATTAAACAGTAGGAGATTAGAAATACCAAGATTTAACTATAAAACATCATTCATGGCTTCTACTGCTGAAAAATACTTGAAATAAATGTTTTTTTTCTCATAGTGTGTAATAAGTTTCCTGAAGTAGCTGTGATTGTGTTTAGATTCTGACCGTTGTTGTTTGCCGGTGAGTCCCTGAACGCCTCGTAGAATTTGGACAGGTAAAGAACCATCAGCAGTTTGTCCGGTTCGCCCTCGCCGGCCATCTCTTTCCCTGTCGTCACCGGCTGGATGCCGAACTCTCGCTCGGCCACGTCGAATGCCAGCTGGTTGCTTCCCGCCACGTCCTCTTCATTCAGAGAGTCAAAGTCGCTGAAATGGAAAATAAAAATCTGTAAATTCCACTTCAGTATGTTTAGATTCAAGAATGTAACACGCTAAACTCCAAGAACCATAAAAGGTCAACAGTAAATTGAGAGTGTTGCATTAATTTAACTTGATAATATGCTAATATTTAGCATGCTAGCATAACTAGCCTTCATGTGATAGATTAAAATAGTGGTTTTGGTGCTACACATTTGTTTGTTTCCAGTTTCATAATCTTTAGATTCAAGGATTTAACCTGATGAAGTCCAAAAGACTTTTGCATAAATTTAGCTTGATAAAATGTTAATATTTGCATGTTAGCATGTTAGCATAGCTAGCCCTTATGTGATGTAGATAAATAGTTTAAAATCAAGTTTGTTATGAAGTTCAGGGTAAAATTTTGTCACCAGGTGAAAACAAAAGGGACGCCAAGGTTCTTCCTATGAGGGCCGAGGATTATTAAATGTGCTTGATTCAGTACACTGCATAAAAATGTAAAAAACAAACAAACTTGGAATTATTAGTGCTACACATTTAGCTTGATAAAATGCTAATGAGAAGATGATGAGATGCTAGCATACACACATTTTTTTGTTTCCAGTTCCACAATGTTAGATTCAAGGATTTAACCCGATGAACCCAAAAACGTCACAAAAGAACTTCAGCTGAGATTGTTGCATTAATATAGCTTGATAAGATGCTAATATTTAGCATGCTAGCAAATACATTCTTTTGTTTACAGCTCATTATGTTTAAAAGATTTAACCCTGTGAACCCCAAAACATCACAAGACACTTTAGCATGAATTTAGCTTGATAAAAATCTATTATTTAGCATGATAGCATAGCTATCCTTTATGTGATGTTGGTTAATAGCTTAAAATCAAGGTTGTTATGAAGTAAAGGGGAAAATTTTGTGACGAGTTTAAAATAAAAAGGAACACCAAGATTCATCCTATGTGGGCCGAGGATAATTAAACGTGTTTGATTCAGTACACTGCAAAGAACTGGAAAAAACACACAAACCTGGAATTATTGGTGCTACACAATTAGCTTGATAAGATGCTAATGAGAAGACGATAAGACGCTAGCATGTTAGCATACACATTTTTTTGTTTCCAGTTCCAGATTAAAGACTTAACCAGATTGAACGAAAAAAATATCACAAAAGAACCCCAACTGAGAGCTTTGCAGGAATTTAGCTTGATAAGATGCTAATATTTAGCATGCCAGCATACATATTTCATTGTGTACAGCTCAGTACGTTTAAAGGATTTAACCTGATGAACCCCAAAACATCATGAAAGAACTCCAACTGAATATTTTTATTAATTTAGCTTGACAAAATGCTAATATTTAGCATGCTAGTATACCTAGTCTTTATGTGATGTCAGTTGATAGCTTAAAATTAAGGTTGTTATGAAATAAAGGGTAAAATTTAGTCACCAGGTGAAAATAAAAAGGAACAAGATTCATCCCACATGGGCCGAGAATTAGTACTGTAAAAAACAAACATATCTGGAAGTATAAGTGCTACACATTTAGCTTAATGAGAAGCTAACAATAAGAGGAGAAGATGCTAGCATGTGAGCATACACATTTTTTTGTTGTTTCCAGCTCCACAATGTTTTGATTCAAGGATTTAATCTAATGAACCCAAAACATCACAAAAGAACCTCAAGTTTTACATGAATTTACCCTGATAGTATGCTAATATTTAGCATGCTAGCATACCTAGCCTTTATGTGATGTTCGTTAATAGCTTAAAATCAAGGTTATTATGAAGTAAGGGGTAAAATTTTGACACCAGCTGATTTGGTTTAGTCTCAATAATCTAATTTCTAAAGCACGATGCAGCTAAATCTAGTGTTAAAGCTAAAATTAAATGCACTGTATGCTACCTGATTAGCTTCAAAAAGAAGAAAGATGATATTAGCAGTTAGCTGAGGAGCCAACAGAAATTTCTCAGAAGCTGGTAGAGAAGAAAATTCTGTAATTCACGCAATGTTTATTTAGATACCATAGAGGTGTTGTTCTGAACAATGAATATTAGCATCACACTGCTAACGTGGCTAAAAACTGATCTGTCTGACTGATTAAAGTTAGAAAAAAACACCAACCAGTCAAACGTCTCTACATGAGAATTAATGCTGAGTGTGGAAGCAGCAGCTCAGTGCTAAAACTTGTGACGCTTTAACTGATTCTCTCGGCTGCATGTGAACAGATTCTCCTCAAACAAACGTCAGCTGTTCTGGTTCTGAATGAGATAAATCACCAGATAATAAGACGGAGCGTCGACTAATTCAGCCTAGAAGTGGAGAAAATCCAACGGTTTCTGAAAATAGAAGACGGAGTCAGCTGATTCAGGATCACCAGCTTCAATCGATCCTCCGCCTGGTAACATTTAAAGAAGCGTGAATGTTTCCGAGTTTGTATCAAACCGTTTATAAAGATGAAATTCATCCTTCATGCTGTTGACAAAGAAAACCAAACCTGAACAACCACCAGGTCAGTCTGTCCAATCAGAAAATATGTTGTTGTAAAGTCTCACATTTATTCTGAGTTTATTTATTAGGTGTTTGAGACCCAAAACTAAGTTCTGTGAAATATTTTGAGCTGTATTTGATTAATTTCTTAAGTTTTCAGATCAAAATTGTTGTATTTTCACCTTAAAAAACATCTGTGAATTCATTTTAATGGTTCAATATCTGCAGAAACAAAACCAACAGTCATGACATGAGGTGAAAACTCAGAACTGTTTCTATCAGATCAGAATGATTAAATGAATTCAACAGGGGCAAAATTCTTCATTATTGGCTCTTAAAAACGGTAAAAAGTCCAAAATTTTCAAACAATTTGTTTCTCCATAAAGCTCCTGTAAGTGTATGTATATGGATGGAATCATATTTCTACTAAAATGCAGTCTTTGGTTGACACTTAACCAAAGATGACTTTAATCTCATCCAAAATGGCTAAAAATTGATCCAAAATGACTTAAAACAACCTAAAAAAGACTTAAAATTGGTGCAAGAAGACAAGGATGGTTGAAAATGACTCAAAATTTATCCAAAATTACTTGAAACTTGTCCACAATCGCTCAAAATTGGTTCAAAATGAGATAAGAATGGTCTAGAGTAGTTCAAATTTGTCCAAAATTACTGCAATGAGATTTTTTTGCCCTTTAAAATGGGAAAAGTGCAAAATTTCCAATCCAGGCTGGTCTAGTATCTCCATGAAGTTAGTAAGTTCTGTAAGTGCATATCTATGGATGGATCCATGTTTCTACTAAAATACAAACTTTGGTCGACATTTGGCCAAAGATGACTTGAATCTTGTCTGAATGACTTGAAACTTGTCCAAAGTCGCTCAGCATTTGTCCAAAATAAGACAAATGAATTAAACTTCTTACAATATTTCAACATGAATCAACATGAAGCAGCTTGTAACTCTGCACATATAACACCAACATCTAGACCTCTATGAACATCTAGACCTCTATGAACACCTAGACCTCTATGAACATCTAGACCTCTATGAACACCTAGACCTCTATGAACACCTAGACCTCTATGAACATCTAGACCTCTATGAACATCTAGACCTCTATGAACACCTAGACCTCTATGAACATCTAGACCTCTATGAACACCTAGACCTCTATGAACACCTAGACCTCTATGAACATCTAGACCTCTATGAACACCTAGACCTCTAGGAACATCTAGACCTCTATGAACACCTAGACCTCTATGAACATCTAGACCTCTATGAACACCTAGACCTCTATGAACACCTAGACCTCTAGGAACATCTAGACCTCTATGAACATCTAGACCTCTATGAACATCTAGACCTCTATGAACATCTAGACCTCTATGAACACCAGTTTCTGTCTACCAAAGAGTCCACATCAACATTTAGTAAAAATATCTAAAAACTGGAACCTTTTCTGGTCAAACTTTCCTCACATCAGGTTCTACTGATGTTAGAGCCTCAAAAGTTGGTGAAATGTCGACCAAAGTCAGAATTTTAGTAGAAACATGGATCCATCCATAGAAATACACTTACAGGAACTTTATGGAGACACTAGACCAGCCTGGATTGGACATTTTCCAGTTTTTCCAGTTTTCATGGTCCAATAATTAAGAATGTGTCCTCTGCTGGATCCATTTAATCATTGTGATCTGATGGAAACTATTCTGTCTGAGTTTTTACCACATTTCATGGCTGTTGGAGTTTGATTTCTGGAGATAATCAACCCTAAAAATTGCTTCATGGGTATTTTTGAGGGTAAAACTACAACAATTTTGATCTGAAAACACATGAAAGTCTCAAAATTTTGCCAGTAATATTTCACAGAGCTTATTTTTGGTCCGGTTTGCTTCGTGGATGTTCTGTTCTGCTGTGTTGGTTCTTACATGAGTTCTGGTCTCTGGCGGTGGATCAGAGCACAGAGGGCGAGTCCACTCCTCCAGGAGGACGTCAGGTTGGTGACGTCCACTCCTCTGTAGCCGTGGGTTTGGTTCTGACACCAGGTCAGCAGTCGACCCGGCCGGACCTCGGACTCTGCAGGAGAACAGCAGCAGGTTTCGGTTTCATTTGGTGTGGACGCCGTGATAGATTAAAACCAGAGACTCTGGCAGCAGAACAACATTCTGGCCTCCTTCACTAACACTGTAAAATGCAGAACTGCAGCTCAAAGGAGGGTTTGTTTTACACGTCAGAGTTTAATACCGGTAAAGTTCCAGAGGAGGACGGGCTACTGAGAACTGCTACTGATACTGAAGTAAAACGAGGCATTAATTCTGCTTTATGGTCATTTTGAAGTCTGTGGTTTGAGGTAAAAAGATTTTAAATAATTTAAATAGAATGAGAAAAATGGAGCCAGAGAGCAAAACTGAGAAAACATGGAAACATTCAAGGTATCGATTTAAAATAGAAATCCATCACATGCTGTCATGTGATGCTGTGTTACCATAGCAACATGAGTGGTGTAAATAACCATGACATCTTTTTACCTGTAAATGGTGGCTTCCCCCTAAAATGTATGAACTTCTACCATAGATATATTTAAAGGCAGCTTTTCTCTAAATGTTTTTCTGCCTCATCATACCCTGAGCCACAAATCTGCACTTTAGAAGCACCAAAGCTTCCAGTTTTATATCGATTTATATTCTGTGAAGGATTTTAGCTGGATATTTCTTACATTTTATACCTAAAAACAGGGTGAGTAAAAAAAACTGGCTGTTGACAGTAGTATCTGATTTATGGAGTGATAAAAGAGACATCCTGAACGTGTCAATACATTAAAGAAGAATTTTGAAACTGGATTTATGTTCAGATAATGTAAATTAGTACATATTTAGATCGATAATGTGTCATTTTCAGGTGTAAACTGAAAATTTCAGAGGACATATAATACAAAAAATAAATAATGCTTCATCTATGAAGACAAACTTTGATAATAGAAAACTATTCAGACCCAACGGTAACAAACAAGCCCCAACTCATGATGCTGCCACCACCATGCTTTATCTATGAAGTGTACTTTGATGATAGCTAAAGCCAGCTTTCATGCAGTTTTTCTGATTCTGTTCTGCAAATGAATGCAAATCAGTACATATTTTGATAGATAAAGCCTAATTTTCATATTTAAACATAACTGTGATAGCTTGTAGTGAATTAAAAATAGTCTTAATGTCAATAACCAATATCCAGCTGTAGTTTCTAATGTGTGACTAAACTATGACTCCCAGTCTGAACTAGAACCCTCTGTGAGTTGAGAAACACTCCTTAGTGCAGGTATTTCCTACCGTGTGTTGACATGACGCTGCTGCAGGTCAGCACACGTCTGTTTGGCTTCATGGTCGACCCTCATGTGGGTGTAATTTAATCCCTCTTATTGTCTGAGTTGAGGTGTGTCGGCCTGTGAAGCTAAAGTTTCCCTGAGGAGAAGCTGAGCTAACATCCACTGTGAGGTCAGCCTCATATTCTGTAATAAATGAGTTCACACAGGATTATTAAAATGTTCTGTTACTGCCGGCTTTGTCATGTCGAGATGTTTTCTTAAACTGTGAATGAGCTTCTTAATTTGGTGTTTCAGAGGGAGCTTTAATGCAGCATTAATGCCGCCGTGGGTGAATCTAATCTCAACGATGACTCACAGGACGATCAGATTACAACATGACGAGCTTTTAATCTACAATACAGCCTCATCTGAGCGTCTGGCAGCAAATCCTCGCTGTCAGTGTGATCGTTAAAGATATCTGAAGCGTCTACAGCCGCCTTTTTATTAGAACGGCAGCATCAACACACTGCATGTAGAAGCTGCCACTGACCAACCTCCTCAGTTTATTTTCTAAATATTAACACTGACTCAGACAGCAGATGAGATAATATAACCATTAGAGCTGGGGTGTCAAATATACGGGATGACTGAGGTGAAAATGAACACTGACCATTGAGGAATATAAAGTCAGACAGCAGCTTCAGTACTAAAGAGTTTGGTTTGGTGGAAGCCTGTCACAACTTTTATGTATTTGTATGTATAAATTTATACATTTATAAGGCAGGAGGATAAATTAACCTTCTCCCTGAACGGTTCCTGCTTTAGTTTGTATGATGACAGTTCAGATTATTACACAGAGTTGTTTTTATCATAAAGTAAAATCCTAGATTGTGAATTGTTCTTTTGTCTTTTGTGTCTCGTTTGTGACTTTTTTTGTCTGACTTTTGTCATTTTGTTTGTCGTTTTGTGTTTCCTTTTGTCTCGTTTGTATTTTTTGTCTTACTTTTGTCATTTTGTGTTTTGATTTATTTGCTGTTTTGAGCATCGTTTTTGTCGTTTTGTGTTTTTTTTGTCTCGCTTGTGTTGTCCATTTCTTGTCCCCTTTTTTTTTGTTTTTGTCATTTTTTTGTGTTATTTTTGTTGTTCATTTTTCATTGCTTTGTAATGGTTTTTGTCTCTTTTTTGTTTTGTTTCATGTCGTATGTCTCATTTTGGGCCGTTTTGTTTCTCACTTTTGTCATTTTGCGTCTCGTTTTTTGATATTTTGCCTTGTTATTGTTGTTTTTTGTAATTTTTGTCTGACTTTTGATCTTTTTGATCATAAAGTAAAATCCTATATCATCAGTTCCAGATAGCTGTGACTAAATGTTGTGTTCCTTTGTAGACACTCTGTGATCTGGAAGGTGTAATGTGGAAATGATAAACTGAGGCTGAATGTTGCTGAAATTGAACTTGTTTTTCTTAAGAAATCTGAGTTTGTTCATAATGTTTTGTAAAAAACAGAACGTACTTTTTTGCTCGAAAACAAAGGGAATTTTTTGGAGTTGTGGTTATTTAGAATTTATTATGCTGTGATTTTACTGGTCACTGGAGATCAAATTGGGCTGAATGTGGAACCTGAACTAGAATGAGTTTGACACCCCTGCATCATTTTAATATATCTTAATTTTATTTTAAGTGTTGCACGTGTTTCATTATTTAGCTATACTTTTCCTGTATAGCATCTTTATTTTTTTAATCTTGATTTTAGTTTTTGCACATTGTGTCATATAAACTACTGGATGCAAACTTTAAAACATTTTCTTAACTGATTGTAGGTGATGATTAAAGTACAGGCAGCATTTTACCACATGCTACTGAAGCTAATTTAGTTTACTGCAGAAGCGACTGTGTTGGCCACATGTGAGCTCTGGTCGGAGGTCATGAACCACGACATGAGTCTTTGTCATGGTGCCTGTTGCTAGCTAAACTCCCTTGCCAATATGACCTATGCATAGTCCAAGTGACTACTCTGTCTGGCTACGACAGTATTAAACAAACAAATTGCAGTCTCCCATCTCTTTAAACAGTGACAGGCTCCACCTGATGGCGCACACAGGTACTACAGCTTATCTACGATCTAGACGAGTGGTATCGATTGGGATTCTGTATCAGAAAATGACAACAAAGTGAGGAAAGATTCTTAGTTTCATGCTCTACGCTGTTGAACACATCCTGTCAGAAGTAAGGAAAAAATCAGTTCTTGAATTTTTTCAAGGCTTGACAACCAGAGTTTTGTTTGGATCGACATCCTCACCTCTCCTGGACAGGTTGATGGATCTACGAGTCGGTCCTTCTCTTTCCACCAGACTCAAGTCCTGCCGACCATCGATGAACAGATGACGAACCTGAAAGAACAAGAAGTAGAAAAAGAAGAAATGTTTCAGATGTTAAATTAGATCAGATGACTTAAAAAACACAACCACTGACGGTTCACCAGCATATATTTAAAGACCACAACAACACAATCGTTACTCTTCTTACAGATTTGTCTCCCTGTGATTTATTTCTCTTTCCTCCCCCAAAAAATAACTGGGTTGAAGTGTTGATGTTTTGTACAGTGTAGGAGATCTAGTGCCCTTCACTGGTTGCATACTTTCAGACCTGCTGATACTCTGGCAGGTTTGGAGGCTCTGCAGAGAACCAAGGAGGCACAAATAACGACATGAAGTAAAGCAATTATGGCTGGCAATTAGTTCTTGTTGAACAGTTTAAACTCCACAAAAGCGACCATTGTTGGGTAGTTGCTCTGGCAAATGTGACACGTTTAATATCTCATGCAAGCATCAACACTTTCCCCCGTCCAAGTATTCCAGACACAAAGGTTTGCATGCTAGGATATTATCTGTGCGCAGCTTTAATTGTTGCCGCTGTCAGACGTTGAAGCTGGTTGGCATGAAAACACCGGACCTCACAATGCAGCGTTTGTAGCAGAGTTCAGTTTAGAACAAGTCTGAGTGGTTAGTAAACAGAAAACAGGAATTTATCTTCCACTGTGGAGACCATAGAAAAAAGGTTCACTATTTAAATACAGAGAATAACGGTGGAGTGGCTAATTAATGCTGTAATAATTTCTGTAATTAGGATCCGAGCACCAAAGGACCCTCTTGAAACCAATGGGTTCCTTTTCTTTATTTTTTCGACCGCTTTTTGAATTGGAAATTTGCACACATATCAGGATCGGCGAAAAAATTTTATATTTTACGGAACTTGCATAGGTGTGAGTCAAAATGGCTCAATAGCGCCACCTGGAGAATTTCAAATGGGCTCTACGACCAGGACCATCACCTACAGCTATGAAATTTGGTAGGTATAAGTAACTCGTCACGACACACAAAAATGTAATTGACACCCATGCCAAAAAGACAACAGGAAGTCAGCCATTTTGAATTATGTGACATATTTGGACCATTGTGGACCAATTTTCGCACATTTTCAAAAGCTATAAACTCAAACAGGGTAACCCCGACAGAGCTCAAACTTGGCCAGGGTGTACTACAGGCATGGGAAATCAAAAATTAGCAAAATGTTCCATAAAAGTCTGAGGGTGTTGAAGTGGTGGCTGGCAGAATTTGACAATTCACCATAACACAGGAAGTGCTATCTAACTAGCCTGTAATGCTCCAATCTGCCTCAAACTTTACATGTATGATCAGAGTCCAGCCCTGACAACATACCTAGGCTTATATACATTCACAGTGATAGCGCCACCCGGTGGACAGTTTTGATAGGTCGCCATCAAAAATGCCACAGGCCGAAATACATTCTCAGTCACAGCGCCACCTGGAGGACATGTTTGGATTCTCTGACCAGCAAGGATGTGAGAATCCGTTCAACGCTGCTTGCAGCTTTAATTTATTTAATATTATTTAAGATTCATTTTTTTTGACTGTGACTGTACAGATTCCTGTTTCATTATTTAAATGCAGATAATAATGGTGAATTTAACGTTCCAATTCAGAGAGATTTAGAGAAGACAGCATTTTAATCTAACATCAGGTGAGGAAACGTATTCTTCATATGTGCTGCTTTTATGTCTATGCAGTTTTGTAATTATTTTTTTCGCCGTCTCTCGTCTGCACTGCGAAAATTCAGCTTGTTTGGCCTTGGCCGTTTCATTTTCTTTGCCGTCTTAGAAACTCACGGCTGTAATTCATCGGTAGACGAAGCTGAATCCTTGAACAAATCCAAGGCTACCTGTTCCTTCCTGTTCCCTCAGAGATGGACTGTATGAAGGCTGAAAGCAGCTTAATTTTTTCAAGCTGCTTTCATCTCTCATGTCCTTGTTCTTTCTAAAGTGAAAGATTAAATACATGTTTTTTCTGGACGGACCTGATGTGGTCGCACACAGCCGGAGCTCAGGTTGGGGTAGCGGGTGGCAGGATCGATGGAGTACTGCTCAAAGTTTTTACTGATGTTCCCTGTGGTGGTCTGAGGCAGCAGACGGTAAATACTCTCCCTGGTGGAAACACAACAGGTAGACATGTCAGATTTAAAAGAAATAATTCACGATACAGTCATACAACACATTTTAACACCACTATATTTGTATTCTGCACTGTTTGCTGCCTTTGTTTCATTGTATGAACAAATATTTACTCTAGTACATCCCCTTAAAGCACACAGAGTATTAGAATATTAACATGTAACACAAAAGTACTCATCATTTTACTATTTTTACAGCTTCAATGTTTGGCCAAAGAGCACCACAACAAAAAAGATTATTTAATTCAGATTATATGTAACTTCCTGTTCACCTACAGTGTTGTTCACGTCGCCTGTCAGTGGTTTTAATATTGTGGCTGATTGATATAAATCTGTAATAGATATTTTTGGTTTTAGTTTGCGTTCTGTTCTGATGGTGGAACAAGTAGAAAGTTCAGTTTCCAAAGGATTCATGAATTTATGTCGTCAATTTTGAATTCAGTTGGCCTTTTAGAAGAAGAAAAGTTGTAGGATCATTAGCAAACTAGGCTTTATTTTCATTTCTGTGAATAAAAAAGCTCAAATATTCAGCACGTTTGTTGGATTTAGATGTTTCTTGTGCATAATATTGAGCTAAATGCAGATCAAAAGAGAAAAATATTAAAAGTTATCCTCCAGGGGAAGATGTATAAAGATTCTAGATTTCATAGGAATCTGTCCAGTAGTTATTTTGGACCAAACCGGCAAACTGTCCAAGACTGGACTGAGGCTCGCTTTAATCTTAATGAAATCCAGAGAAAATAAATGACGAAATCACATAAAAGAATGGAACACAAAGTGAAATAAAACGTCTTCACCTCTCGGCCAGGATCTCCAGAGGACTCCTTCCTTGAGCCCAACCCCTCACCATCCAAGCAGAGTCGAAAGCAGCCAGAAAACCTCGAGCACAGCCGGTTCCCATCGGCCAGAAGGGCTGCAAATGGAGAATGTGATGGTAAACACAATGGGGGTAAACAGCAGTAGCTACCAATTCAATTCAATTTTATTTATATAGCGCCATTTACAGTCAAATTGCCTCGAGACGCTTTACAGAACCCATATGCCTGACGCCCAGAGCAAGCCAAAAGTGTGAGTTAAAGGACATGTCCTGGTCAAAGATAACACCGAGGTTCCTCACAGTAGTACTGGAGGCCAATGCAATGCCATCCAGAGTAACTATATGCTTTGAAAGCAATTTTCTAAGATGATTGGGGCACCAGTTTTAACAATGTTGGCTGTAGGCTTAATGTAGTTGCCTGAAACTTAAAAAGAGGAATAAAACACTTCCTGATAGCTTTGAAAATAGTGATGAAGCTAATCTTAGCCACTCAATTAATCGCTAGTCTATAAACGTCAGTTTGTACTGAAAATGTGAGCTCTGGTCGGTGGTCATAAATCCTCCAAAGTCTTTATCATGGTGCCCATTGCTAGCTAAACCCCTGACATGCTGTAGCTAGCCGTAGCAACAGTGTTTTCTACAGGTTTAACGCAGCTGCCTGAAACTCCAAAAATATGGATTAAAGAACGTGCGACAGCACAATCCGCTCTAACAACATTCCTATTCATGATTTAGGTAGAGATGCAAGTTTCGCACAGTTTTCTTAACCAAAGGTCAACCGCATTATCAATTAATATTCAATAAACTGTTAAGACACATTTAGTACAGTAAGAAGTTTTTAATGTCCTGATGAAGCTAATTTTAGCCACTCAGTTAAGGAATCACTATCCTATAAACGTCAGTTCGTATTTAAAATGTGAGACACCACCTAGTGGTGTCACCATGAACTACATCTAATCTACAATACTTGAAGTGTGTATCATCTTGGAAAATGTGACTGGGCCTCAGTATCAGGTGATACTAAATATTAAAAGGCTCAGATCGAATCAGGGACAAAAATTATATGAATGAATGGAATGAATGAATGGTTTTATTTTGGTTACAAGATTATAGTGCAAAAACTTCATTTTGTGCGTTCAAAAAAATATATTATACATTCTTGCAAGATGCTTTTTTTTTCTCCTTTCCTTCCCCTTCTCCCTCCCCCCCACAAAAAGGAGGATGAAAAAGAAAGGAAAAAAGACAAAAAAACTGAAGAAAAAAACAAAATAATCAAACAAAAAAATATACATATATATATATAATAATATATATTTATATATTTATATTTTTTTCTTTTTTCTTCCTTTTCCCACCTCTTTCTACCCCCCCCGCCCTTTTCTTTTTACGAGTTCTGCAACCGAAACAAGGAATAGGCAGAAGCCAAGGCTTATTTTGCCTGTCCTGTACAATCCATAGTATCCCCCAGCATATCAGTAATACATGAAATAAAAGACAAAAAGAAAAAAACAAAACAAGACTTTACTCTGAATTGTTCTTCGTATCATTTCACCTGTCAGTCATTTTACATTGTAATCCTGGATTATTTTGCCTTTCAATGCTTTTTTGAAACTCACCAAAGATCTACACAGTTTCAACTCATCACTAAGTCCATTCCATAAAATAACCCTCAAATGTGAAACACATCTGTATTTAACATTAGTTCTTATATGACCTCTTTCAAAGATACCCTGTCCTCTTAAATTATAATTTTTTTCTCTTAATTTATAAAATTGTTGAATACAGGTAGGAAGACTTTTATTCTTTACACGAAATAGTATTTCTAATGTTTTTAAATATACAATATCTAAAAATTTCAAGGTGCAAGATTCTATAAATAGTTTATTAGTAGTTTCACAGTAGGAAGCTTTATTTATTATTCTAATAACTCTTTTCTGGAGTTTAATTACAGGGTCTATGTATGTTCTGTATGTATTTCCCCAAACCTCAACACAATATGTCATATATGGCATTATAAGTGAGAAATACAAAATAGGCAGACCTTTCTTATTCAAAAAATCACTAGTTTTGTAAATTATACCAATACTTTTAGATAATTTCTGTTTTATATATTCTATATGTGGCTTCCAACTGAGTTTACAATCTAAAATTACTCCCAAGAATTTGGTTTCATATACTCTTTCAATTTTAACTCCATTTAGGATTAATTGAGTTTCACAATTAGCCCTAACACCACCAAATACCATAATTTTGGTTTTATTTTCATTTAATGTTAACTTATTGATATTAAACCATTCCTTTAACCTGATCAACTCTTTTTCTACTGTTTTCAACAATTCCTTAATGTCTGGTCCTGAACTAACTAAATTTGTATCATCTGCAAATATAATAAATTTCAACTTATTAAGTACTGTACCTATATCATTCAAATAAAGTATAAATAACTTAGGTCCTAATACTGAACCCTGTGGAACGCCACAGGTTACTTTTCTAAAATGTGACACAGTATTGTTAAAGTTTACATACTGAAACCTATTATTTAAGTAACTTCTTATCCAGTTTAGTGTAACACCTCTTATACCATAACGCTCCAATTTCTGCAGAAGTAAGGAATGATTAATTGTGTCAAACGCTTTACGCAAGTCCACAAATACTCTTACAGCGTATTGTTTCTTATCAATAGCTGTAGATATATTTTCTACTAATTCCATCACTGCTAAGGATGTTGATCGGTTACTCCTAAACCCATATTGATGGTCACTCAGTAACTCATATTTCTCTATGAAAGCATCCAGTCTATTTACAAACAGTTTCGCAAGTATTTTTGAAAACTGAGGCAGCAAAGACACGGGTCTGTAATTTGATAAAATGTGTTTGTCACCATTTTTATAGATCGGTACCACCTTAGCCATTTTCATCCTATCAGGAAAAATACCTGTTTGGAAGGATTTGTTACATATATAAGTAAATGTTTTGAGTACACAGTCCATTACTTCCTTTATAAGTGACATATCAATAGAATTATCATCTGTAGATTTTTTACTCTTGAACTTCCGGACCACTTCAAATACATCACTTTCACAAACTCCACCAAGGAACATTGAATGCTTAGTCCTGAATGCAAACTCATAATTATGGTCTACATCTCTAATTTCCCTTGCTAAATTTGGGCCTACATTAACAAAAAAAAATCATTAAACTCATTAGCAATTTCCTTATTATTTTCAATCATTGAATTGTCATTATTTACAAAAAATGTTGGAAAATCATTTTGACTTCGATTTTTTATGATACTTTTGAGCACTCCCCAGGTCCCCTTAATATTATTTTTGTGTTTTAGCAGCAGTTGATCATAATAGTCTTTTTTGTGCAATCTCATAATAGATGTCAATTTGTTTTTATATTTTTTGTACTTGTCCTCCTTGTCCTTTGTTCTCTGTGTAATAAATTCCCTGTAGAGCTTATTTTTCTTTTTACAAGCTTTTTCCAACCCTTCTGTTAACCATGGTTTTCTCTGCTTTTTTGGATTTGGTCTATATTCTTTCAATGGGCAATGGCGGTCATAAAAAAACAAAAATGTATCTAAAAAAGCGTCATATGATTGATTGGTATCTTCCACATAAACTTCTTGCCAGTCATGATTTACAAGATCTGTCTTGAGTGCCATGATTGCCTCTTGCGATTTTGTTCTAACTAAATTACTAGTCTGTGTATTTGTTCCTACGTTTTCCTTTTTCTTCATTTTTAACACAGCAAAGACAGGCAGATGATCACTTACATCAGTCAATAATAATCCACTAACTATTCTCACATAGATTACATTAGTAAAAATATTATCAATCAATGTTGCAGCATCTTTGGTTATTCTGCTCGGATTTACAATTAATGGATGGAAATTCAAACTAAACATAATATTAACAAACTCTGCAGTTTTCATATGATCATTAGATTTTAATAAATCAATGTTGAAGTCACCACAAACCAAAATAGTCTTATCATTATGATTTTCATATAATTCATAAATCTTCTTTTTGAATTGATCAATACATGACCCTAGTGTTCTATAGATGCAACTAATTAAAATGTTTTTGGATCGATCAACCTCAATTTCAATGGTTATACATTCCATCAATTATCAATAACCATGGTCATACCCCTAATAACTTTACATTTAAAAGCAGACATCACGAACAGTGCCACGCCCCCTCCCCTTTTATTGCCCCTGTTTTGCCAATACATTTCATAACCCTCTAATCCATCCTGTAAATCTTTTTCATCACTCAACCAAGTCTCTGAAATTGCTATTATAGTAAACTTGTGTTGAAGCTGCTGAAGGGAATCTGTAATTTTGGTGAGATTACTGTAGAGACTCCTACTATTAAAGTGAATCACTGAGAACCCCTCCATCTTCATACTGGAATTAAACTTATCTTCTGAATAATATTCACAGTTCATATCAATGTTCTGGTAGAAGTGGATCTCTGGATCAAAGTCGTTTTCTAACACATAAGGCCTGTGATCTTTAAAGTCAAACACTTAAAATCAGTGTATTCACTCATTTTTCCATATTTGTGCCTCACAAGCAGTATTTGGCATATACCTATATTTCACAACAAAATAAATACCTGACCTCCCTCCATTATTCCACCTCTCCACCATATGATTCATCAGTTTCATTTGTATCGGTCCAGCTCTTTAATGTCTCTGACTACTATCACTCTAGCCTGTTCTGGTGTACCATTTAGTCGTATCATTATTTTGCAGTTCCTTGTCCAAGTGTCTTGTATCCGCTTTTCCTTTTTCAGGATTCTAGCTTGTCTTGCAATTTCACCATTTCTCTTAGTCAGATGCTCATTGACAAATACCCCTGTGCCCTTCAGTTTTTTTTACCTGCTTTAACACCTCCTGTTTATGTTTTCTACTCACAAATCGCATGATGATATTGGACCTGCTGGGCCTCTTGTCTTGTCTTTGGGGTATGGTGTAGCAAGCAGCTATATTTTGACTGTCTATAGGAATGTCTTTGCTCCTGAAGAAGTTAATGACTTGTTGCTCCAGTGTGCGTAATTCATCTCTTATACATTTTTCATTGCTTCCCAACAGTATAAAATGAAACTTCTTCAATAAAGGCAAGGCAACATGGATCCAGGTAAAGAAACGTAAAATCGGTGGATGGAATAATGAATAAAAGTGAATGAACTAGCTTCCTAAATCTCTCTCACAATATTCCTATTTGTGATTTATTTCTTAAACAAAAGTCACTCATGTTATCAATTATTAATCAAAAAAAACTGTTGAAACTGATTTTCTATACGCTAATGGAGCTAATTTTGTGGCTCTCTGGTCGGAGGTCATTAACCATCAGAGGTCTTTTTCGTGGTGACCATTGATAGCTAAACCACCATAATGCTGTAGCTAGCCGTAGCTACAAAGTTTTCTACAAGTTTAATGTAGCGGCCTAAAATTTCAGAAAAAATGGATGACACAGCTTCCTATGGCACAATTCTCTCTGACAATACTCGTGATTTAGGTAGAAATTCTTAACAATTTTGTTAACTGAAAGTCATCACATTACCAATTAATAATCAATAAACTGTTAAAACAAATGAAGTACAGTAGGGAGTTTTCAATATGCTGTTGAAGCTAATTTTAGCCACACAGCTAAGGAATCACTATCCTATAAACGACAGCTGGTATTCATAATGTTAGCTCATTAACCATCACAGAAGTCTTTGTCATGGTGCCCAATGGTAGCTAAACCCCTAACATGCCGTAGCTAGCAGTAGTAACGGTAATGGTGTTTGCTACAGGTATTTTGTAGCTGCCTGACACTCAAAAAAACCCCATTAAACTCTCTGGTCGGAGGTCATTAACCACCAGAAGTCTTTATCATGGTGCCCATTCCCAGCTAAACCCCTACCATGCTGTAACTAGCCATAGCGACAGTGTTTTCTACAGTATAACGGTGCTAACTCCCGGTACCTCTAGCAGACTGTCTCCCACCAGAGCGACCAGCAGCTGGTGTCCGTGTTTTTCCCGGATCAGGGCGGCGTTCTCGGAGGCGTACATGCTGGTGAAGTCGAACATGGCGACGTCCGGCTGCCCGTAGTGGTTGATGGCGTAGTCCAGCGATGGCAGCTGGTAGTTCGTACCGAAGTCAGCCGCTTCGCGGGCGTAGGACTGCAGCGCCTCCTGGTTGACGTTGTCGGGGCTCAGCAGGCGCTCGGTTTCTATGTAGTCCTGAGTGGACAAAACAGGAAACAGATACGAGAGTCGACTCATTAAAAGCAACGACTTCTGCTCATCTTTGACTGGCCCCAATTTTTCATATTTTAACATATGGATGTTTGCAAAGTATATGTGAAATAATTTTGGCTAAATTAATTTACCATTCATCAGATGCTTTCTGCGTGACCACGTCTTATTTGCTCGGAAATTTTTTTTAATCATAAACTGGACATTGAAAGTAGTTTCTGTACATTTTTATGATGATATATCAAATACTTTCAGAGATCATTTTTGTTTATCAAACCACCTGTAGTGTAATTTTTGACACCTTATTTGAACAACATCTCTGGAACTATTAATGACAAAAACTTGAATTTTTCACAATTATTCCTCATCATGTTATCGATTGATATTTGATACTAATTTTGAATCTTCTAGGACAAGTTTGAGTCACTTTTGAGCCATTTTGGGCACATTTCAAGTAATTTTGGATCATCTTTATCTTATTTTGCACCAATTTTGAGCCGTTTAGACCATCTATGTCTTATTTTTCACAAATTTTAAGTCTTTTGTGAAAGTTGTATGTTATTTTGTACAATTTTGTGTCATTTTTATGTCATTTTGTGTCATTTTTAGCTTATTTTGGACAGCTTTCAAGTAATGTCTGACAAGAATCAAGTTATTTTTGGTGAAATGTGGACCAAAGGCTGCATTTTAGTAGAAATATGGATCCATCCATAGATATACACTAACAGGAACTTTATGCTCCATACTTAGTGGTCAATAATATTTGTTATTGTTAATTTGGACAAATTTTGAGTCATTTTCAACAATTCTGAGTGGCTTGTGACAGTTTTCTATAATTTTTGGACTAATTTTGAAGAATCTGGATGAAACATTTTGGGCAATTTTGAGTCATTTGAAACTGGTTTCACATCAAAATATCTTAGATTTTGACTCATTTTGGATCAGTTTGAATGCAAAATAACTGAGTTGTGTTGGTTTATGAGCAGGTTGAGCAGCAGCAGGTTGGATTGAGATTAACAGATTATATTATTTTATCTTCCTGTTTTCAGATCTAGACCAGCGAGTCTCCTGCAGCAGGAACAAAGTGAAAGCGTTGAGTTATTATGAGGCCTCTGCAGTCGGACCACATGTTCTGAGCAGCAGCTGACAGGCAGAAATCAATCAGCGTTAATGGATGATGTAAGATGAGAAGGAACCACTGAGGCCTCGGCAGGCAGAGTTTCACCAGCAGCCAACGTCTCAGAGGTACAAGGTACTTAAACAGCAGTACTGGTACCACAGTAGAAGTACTCACAGTATGTACTTAAACATCAGTACTGGTACCACAGTAGAAGTACTCACAGTATGTACTTAAACATCAGTACTGGTACCACAGTAAGCGTAGAAGTACTCAGTAAACGCAGTGCATTTAAATTTTTATTTAACACTCTCATCACTGTGGGCTCATTTTTCCTCACTATGGGCTCATTTTTCATCACTGTGGGCTCATTTCTTATCACTGTGGGCTCATTTTTCCTCACTATGGGCTCATTTTTCCTCACTGTGGGCTAATTTTTCCTCACTGTGGGCTCATTTTTCCTCACTGTGGGCTCATTTTTCCTCACTGTGGGCTCATTTCTCTTCAGCGTTGGTGGAAACATGCAGCAGATGATCCAGTCTGTAATAACCTCATTAATAGAGTCTGATCAGTGTGTTTGGACGTAGAAGGAAGGTGAGAGTCACCAGGATGTAATTAGAGCTCCATTCATCACCGTCGTCCCTGTGGAGATTCATCACTCATCGATCTGGCAAATAAACACATTCCTGACCACCGGAAAAAAACCTCAGAGCTAATTTAATTATAGAAAACATCAGTCGGCAGCTACAACAGTTTATTGGTCGTTGGAGACGGAGGAAAGAGCAAAGTTCTCTATCAAGTCTCATATGTTACATTTTCAGCATTTAGTCTAATAACTAGAACCTTGTCTGGTCAAACTTTCCACACATCAGATTCTACTGATGTTAGAGCCTCAACAGTTGGTGAAATGTCGACCAAAGACTGTATTTTAGTAGAAATATGGATCCATCCATAGATAAACACTTAGAGGAACTTTATGGAGACACAATGTCATCCTGGATTGGAATTTTTGCACTTTTTCCATTTTTCACAACTAATATTCATTATTGTAATTTCAGACTATGTTGAAGAATATTTATCTTATTTTCCATGAATTTCAAGTCTTTAGGGACAAGTTTCAAGTCATTTTAGATCATCTTTATCTTACTTTGTCCAACTTTGAGTATTTTAAGATAAGTTTCAAGTCTTTCTTGACACTTTTGAGTCGTTTTAGACTGTCTTCATCTGATTTTGAACAAATTTTTTGTCATTTTGGACAAATTTTAAACAATTTTGGACAAGATTCTTGACAGCTTTGGTGAAATGTTAAAGATTGTATTTTTAGTAAAAAACATGCATCATTCGATACATATAAACATAAAGGAACTTTCTGGAGACACTTTTCCACATTTTAAAGGACCAATAATTAAAAATGTGTCCTCTGTTGTATCCATCCAATCATTCTGATCTGATGAAAACTAGTCTGGCTGCGTTTTCACCGCATTTCTTGGCTGTTGGAGTTTCATTTCTGGAGATACTGAACCTTTAAAATGGCTTCACAGGTGTTTTTGAGAGTGAAACTACAAAAAAAATCAGGTCTGAAAACATGAAATTCTCAAAATTCTGCCAAAATCTTTTAGTTTTTGGTTCCAAATAACCACTAAGTAAACTCTGAACATTTATCAGACGTTTTCAGGTGTTAAACTGAACTCCGTTTGTCGGTAAACTCACATTTAGAATAACTCCTTTGTCCAGCAGACTCTGCTTCTTAGCAGTCATCACAAAGTAGTGAGTGTTGTCTCTGTAGTAAACGATGTTCTCCAGGTCGATTCCTGGAGGAAGAAGCAGCATTTAGAGACTCAAACCGAAGATCTACCTCCTCTTCACCTCCTCCAGACTCACCTGTTTCCTCCTTCAGCTCCAGGAAGAACTTCTGGTTGAAGATGAACGCCACGCCGCTGATCTCCTCCACTCTGGCCTCGGCCGTCGTGTTCCTGTTCACGAAGTTGGCTGTTATGGCGATGGCCAGTTTCCCTCTGAACTCCTTCCTCCTGAAGCCTGCCAAGACGAGAAAAGAGACGTTTTTGTCCGGAGCAACAATCTAATCTAAGACTAAAGCAGTGATACGTCTTAAAAATCACTTTATTCTGTGTGTTCCATTTGAAATTTAAAAGCAAAATTGTCTAAAAAAATTACATTCATTCATTTGTTGTTTTTTTTTTTTAACTTGGTTGTTTCAAGGAAAAATGAACAGAAACCAGATTCAGTGTTTAGACTGAGACATCTGGATGGATGTAAAACTGATCTGGTGTCAGTTTTTAGCAGAAACTATCAGAACTCAGATGTGTTCATTAATGAATGGTCAAATTGCATGAAAGTTGTCTAAAATTATGCAAAAATCATCCCAAATTGTTCAATATTTGTCAAAAAATGACTCAAAAAACTGTCCAAAAAAATGCTAAATATTCCCCCAAATGAGTCAAAAAGTTGTTCAAAAGGATCTAAAATTTTGCCAAAATGACTTAAATATTACAGAAAGTGAGTTCAGAATGACATGAAATTTGTCCTAAATGACTCGAAAAATGATCCCAAAGACACAAAAATGATCCAAAATGAGGAGAAAAGATCCAAGTTGACATAAAATTTGTTGAAAATGACAAGAAAATTGTCCAAAATGAGTCCAAATTCACCCAAAATTACCCAAAAATGATCCAAATTTAAACTGAATTGTCCCAAAATTATTAAAATTTGTCCAAAAAATGTCCAAAAGGACCTAAAATTTCATTCAAAATGACTTGAAAATTGTCCACAATTGGTCAGATTTCTAATATCTTCAGACTGAGACGCCTGGATGGATGTAAAACTGATCTGGGGTCAGTTTTTAGCAGAACTCAGATGTGTTGCCAATCATAAACTGTTTGCATTATACTAGTACTGTAGTTGTTTTAATGATATAAATACATAAAAATGTTCCAGTTTAAATAATTTCAGCACAGCCCAGACTTTTGAAAGACATTTCCAGCTGTTTGAGTGGATTTTAACTGCAGTAAAGAGAGAAGCTGCTGGAGCTAAAAGTGGTTGATATGTAGCTGCAGATATTCTGGCTACAGTTAAAACTAAACACTTCAGTTTTAGACATAAAACCTCCAGGAGTTTAGAGAAGATTTCGTTCAAACAGAGTAGTGGGTCAGAAGTTAACAAAGGCCTCAAACATGCAGCAGCAACACAAACTCTATCAGGTTTCCAGCTGAAACTGTGTCAGCAGCAGCTTAGCGACGCCTCGTTCTCTCTGAGAACAAACCCAGTGCTGACTGCAGCTGAAAACTTTCACTGGTTTTTACTTCCCGTGTTGTTTTTCTCACCGTCTAAAGTGTTTTTACGTCCGTCGGCTCCGATCACCACGTCAAAGTCAAACTGAGAGACGGGATGAGAGGAAGGTCGGACCTCGGCTCTCCACCCGGGACCTGAGGAGGAATAAAGAGGAAAACATATCTAATCTGAACACTCACATCAAAGAAAATCTGGAAATCACCACAGCAAAATAAATGATAAAGGAAGATTTTAACACTCAGAAAATGGAAAAGTTTCTGACTCTTTTTTAGGGAACAAAACTCCACAGGGACGTCAGAAAAAATAAAACAGAGAATATTTTAATGTTCAGAATTATATATAAAAACAACAGAAAAAATAACAACACGTATCGGTAAAATAGTGAAAATTCAAATTTTAAATGATTAAATCAGTTAAATACAGTCACACGTTATAAAAGGACAAAATGCTCTTTGATGTGGATGTTATTTACAGTTTTAGCCTGGTTTTTCTTTTACAGTCAATATGTAAATTAATATTTTTTTGTGATTTTATTGCTTATCATCTTATTTTAACAAAATTTGTGACATAAGAGTAAAAAATTATTTAGATTTTTTTAATCCTAAATAATTTTAAAATTGATTAATTAATTTAATTCATTTTTAGTTTAATTACATTTATTTATTTTAATTATTGGCAAATATCTGTAGAAAAATGTTATTTTTCCCCAATTTAAATTCAGCAAAAATAAATTAGAAATAACATAATCATTAAAAAATATAAATATTACAATAATTTATTAATATTTCAAATATATTTATTTATTATATTTTATTTTTATTTTATTTATTTATTATTTCTTTTTGTGATGCTACTAAACATCTGTAACCAAACAAAACGAGAAAAATCTGTAAAATAACTGTAAACAGTTAAAAAATTTTAAAATTCATTCATTTGTTTTAAAACAAATGACATTTTTACAGCTCGTTATAGTGAAGCTCAAAGTTGGTTACAGAAAAAATGAACAGAAACCAGATTCAGTGTTTACACTGAGACACCTGGATGGATGTAAAACTGATCTGGTGTCAGTTTTTCTAAAATTACACAAAAATCATCACAAATTTCTCAGTATTCATTCAAAATGACTGAAAAAAATGTTCAAAATGACAAAAGATGTCCAAAATTACACTAAATTACCCCAAAATGAATGAACCAGCTGAGTGTGAGGAGGTCAGATGGAGGAAGTGGTTGTTTTCTCTTGGTTTGACCTTAACGATAGTAAATCTATCAGGGTTCAGGTTCAGCTCCTGATCTGAGAACAGTTTTCCGTCTCTGAACTCATTAGCAGGTTATTTTCTGAGCAGCAGCTTCAGTCTCAGCCGGTAAATTCTTCAGTCGTGTTTCCTGAAGTGTTGAAGCGTTAATAAACTCTCAGAATGCTTCCTTTGAAAACAGAACGGTTTGTTCTGAATGTGTTTCTGATCATTCTAACACGTGTTCAGCTTCCATATTTAGCTGAGAGATGCAGGCGTGTTGCTGCCGACCCTCTAACATGTACATAACTCCACAGCCAGTCGTTGGTTTACCCACAAGGTTCCACAACGACTTTAAACTCTCCTCAGCCACTAAAGTTAAACCGTTTAACCCTAAAACCACCGTCTAACGTCCTTTAAAGCGGTTATGATCATAAACCAACATTGTTCTTCACTTACCGTCCTCGTCCTGCTGCTCTGGAGGCTCCAGAAGTTTCACGAACTCCACGTTGACGTGTATCTCAACTCCCAGGATCAGACTGATCTTCAGCAGCATCAGCTGAAGCTGACGGATACCTGCAGGGAGAAACGCACAAAAAACATCCAGAAATCACACAAAGAATAGCTGCAGCGACACTAAAGCTGACTCCACATAGGTTCACTAAGAATTATGCGACTATAAAATCCAAACTTTGTCAAGAACATGATTCATAAACAAATATTTAAACTACCGTACCTGTTCCACGTCAACACAGATTCACCACTATTCATAGTTTAGTTCTTTCTACACTAACCCCGACAGGAACTCAGTCATTTAACAAACTTGTTAAACTAATCGTCAGTGATTTTAATAGTAAATTAAGTAAAAACGATTAAATTCTGTAATTCCACCTTCTTAAATGTGAATATTTTCTGGTTTCTTTTCCCCTCTGTGATGGTAAACTGAAGTTCTTTGGACAAAACAAGACGTTTGTCTGCACAAAATAGCTACAAATAGATGCAAAATGACTAAAAAGTTCAGGAACTGACTGAAAAGACTCACAAAAAGAACACAAACAGATGAAAAATAAGAGTAAAAGAGGAATAAAACTACGACAAATACACACAGAACAACTGCAGAGACACAAAAATTATGCAAAATGAAACAAAACGCACCAAAATAGAAGCAAAATGATTGTACGGTGGAGCTGCAATGATTGAATTGAATAAAAAATAATAAAAAACCTTCTTAAATGTGAATATTTTCTGGTTTCTCTCTTCCTCTGTGACAGTAAACTGAAGATCTTTGGGTTGTGGGAAACACTGATCCGCATTTTTCACCATTTTCTGATCATTAATAAACCAAACAACTGATCAACAGATTAATCAGTCAGTGAAAAAAATGTTTAATTGACTAATTTCATTGATACCAGTGATTAATTCTTACCCAAACTTAAAATCGGTAAACCTCACTGTTATTATTTTTGTGTAAAGTAATGTGAGATTTTTAAAAGTGGGCAGTAAAAGAAGTATTATGATCTTTATCTCATATATCAGCAGCAATACTTCATGAGGAAAATACTTCTCTACAAGCACTTAAACAAAAGCAAAATGTACCGACAGTAACAGTAGTAGTGTGTACAGTGGCGCTTAGAATGACAGAGCATTCTTGAAAACACAAAACTTTTAACCCATTTTTATCAAAAACTACTGAGTGAGTTAGACCCTTCTCCTTTCAAACCCTTCAAATAAAATCCAAGAATTATTAAAAACAGCACATTTTAGCCATAACATACATGTGATTCTGCTGCTACTACATGTCGTATTTTTACTCCGTATACATTGAGATTACTCTGATGTAATTTACTATTAGCTTCTATTAAATTACTGTGAAATAATATTACAGCTGGAAGTCTGTTTATCTGGACGTCTCTGAGTTGGGGTCATTTTATGGCTAAAAAGTTTGGAAACCAAAAATCTAAAGCTGATATTTTCATGTTTTTTAAATATTCATGTGGCTGCAAATACAGGTTAGAAGACGCTGCAGTTCTGAGATATTTATACACGGTTACTAAAGCTGGAGAGCAGAAAGCACAGATGGAAAATTCACACTCAGGAGAATCAAGAAACGAACTGCAGCAAAACCAGGCTTCAGAAAAAAACCCTTCTCACAGTTACAGAATGGCAAACATGAGACAGAAAGTGGAAAAATGAGACACAAAATGACACAAAATGGCAAAAATGAGACACAAAATGGAAAAAATTAGACATAAAATGACACAAAATGGCAAAAATGAGATACAAAATGGCAAAAAATGAGACACGAAATGGCAAAAAATGAGACACAAAATGAAAAAATGAGACACAAAATGACACAAAATGGCAAAAATGAGACACAAAATGGAAAAAATTAGACATAAAATGACACAAAATGGCAAAAATGAGATACAAAATGGCAAAAAATGAGACACGAAATGGCAAAAAATGAGACACAAAATGAAAAAAATGAGACACAAAATGACACAAAATGGCAAAAATGAGACACAAAATGGCAAAAATGAGAAAATGGTAAAAACAAGACAAAATGGAAAAAATGACACAAAATGGTAAAAATGAGACAAAATGGTAAAAATTAGACCAGAAATGACAAAAATGAGACACAAAATGGCAAAAATGAGACAAAATGGAAAAAATGAGACATAACATGACAAAAAATAGACACAAAACAGTTACAGAACCAAACAAATATAGAGATGAAATGAAGGGAAGAATTACGTGATATTTATCTGATGATTTCTATGTTGTTTTTTTTGCATGTTGCTTGTTTTAAAGCAGAAAGTAAAACAGCAGAGTTTCTACGTGTTTATCTTTCTATGTCTTACTCATGAAAATAAATAAATGAGGTTCAGTGAAACTCCCACGACCCTGTTGGTACGTAAAGCAATGTTAAAAGAAACTCTGACCCAATGAAACAGCTGCTTTGAAACTATCTGAGCGATTTTTCTAACCTACTTTCTTGAAATAGAAGAAAGCGGGTCAGAAAAACTTCCCCTCATCGCTCTCTCTCGTACATGTGAACTCCTTTAGAAGCTCACTCATATCTCCCAGTAGGAAAATCTGTAAAATCCAAAGAAACAACGAGCGTTTTTTATTTAGAAATGCTGCATCTGTTTATTAGTTATTGATGATCAGAAATCATGGCACCATAGATTGTGTCCATTTAATATCGATACACCCACAAACCAAATGACCTTCCACTGAGTACAGGTGTGTGTTCTGCATGTGTACTTTATGTACGGATACTGAATCATGTGATCTAAATATGTAGCGGGTGGCAGGAATAGATGGGACTCAGAAACACCCCCACAATTTAATCAGTTGTTCCTTGGATCATTTCTGATGGATAAGTCCTGGTAAGTCCTCAGTGGTGGATTTGTAGCAGGATCACAATCATGTGATCATCAGCAGGCAGCTGACATAGTGTTCACTTGTTGTCATGGTTACAGTGACGCCATGCCGCTATCTCACAATGATACAGAAATCTTTAACCCAGCCGTGGATCCAGACTATAAGCTGCATCACTGCCAAAATCTAGTCAGGTGGTCCTTGTGTCATTTCTGACCTTCCCTGGAAATTTAATTCAAATCTGTTAGTCTGTTTTGGAGTAATGTTGCGAACAGACAGACAGACAGACAGACAGACAGACAGACAGACAGACAGACAGACAGACAGACACCGATCGTGACATAACTCAGCCGAAACTCTGCCTCTTTGACAGAGCAGTAAAAGTATTTTAAATAAAAAACTATCCTGATGTTGAATGAATTCATATCTTAAGAAAGTCTAATTAAGGCAACTTAATTTCTAAACTTGTCAACTTAAAAACTTGTGTTCGGAATTATAAATTTATTTCAAATCAAATTAAAAAACCTGGTTGGAACAACTTAATTTTTTTTGAGATATCAACTTAAAAACTCCAGAATACCTTTGATTTTTACGGAAAAGCTAAACACACCCATGTTGCTCTGTCCCATGTTTGACCAACAGAAAAGTAAAACACAAAATGGCAAAAATCAAGACAAAAAATGACAAAAATGAGACACAAAATGACACAAACGAGACACATAATGACGCAAATGAGACACATGACGCAAACGAGACACAAAATGACAAAAATGAGACACAAAATGAGACAAATGAGACACAAACTGACAAACGAGACATGAAATGACAAAAGTGAGACACAAAATGACACAAATGATACAACTTATTTGAAAATAAGTTTTGGATTTCTCTGTTTCACTGAAAATATCCATAAAACCTGTATTTTACTTTCCTTTCCGACAGACTTATCAAGACGCCACAACGAGAGGATTTAAGACTCACTGATGTGGTCGATGGATCCGGCACAGAACTTCCCGTAGAACTTCTTGGCCCCGAGGCCCCGGAGGTCATGGATGGTGAAGGGCCACAGGTGGAGGACGTTGTTCCTGGAGAACGTGTCCCTCTTCTCGATCACCACCACCTTACAGCCCAGCAGGGAAAGTTCGATGGCAGTCCGGAGACCACAGGGACCTCCACCGATGATCAGACACTGAGATAAAAGAAAGAAGAAACAGGTAAAATATTTAAAAAAGCTTTAATAATCTGGACTAAGAAGAGAAAGAGCTGCAGTGCAACATCTCACTACTTAACTAAAGGCATGTTAGCAAGAAAAGTATCCAATTTAGTGATTTAGATAAACATTTAAACTACAATCCATAATGTCTGGTTTCGTCATTATGCTGATGACTGTCGACTATATATACCTAATGTCCAATGTGACATATACTGCAAAAACTAGACACAAAAGGGCAAAAACGAGACAGCAAATAGCAAAATGAAACAAAATGGCAAAAACGAGACACAAAATGAAAAAAGCAAGACAGAAAATGACAAAAACGAGACAAAAAATGGCAAAAACGAGACAAAAAATGGCAAAAGCGAGACACAAAATGACAAAAACAAGACAGAAAATGACAAAAACGAGACACAAAATGACAAAAACAAGACAGAAAATGGCAAAAACTAGACACAAAAGGAAAACTGGATTCATCCCTGAAGAGAACCTTAGTCCAATCATCAACAGTCCAATCCTTGTGATCCCAGCAAAGAGTAACTGGGTTTTCCTCTGCCTTTCCTTGATGAAGGGCTTTTTCCTGCCCTGTGTGACTTCAGACCAGCTTCAACAAGTCTCTTTCCAACTGTCCTTGTCCAACAAGTCCAATTTCTCCACAGTGAACACTCATTTTAAGGTCCCTGGAGGTCTGAGGATGATTCCTGACAGGAAGGGATGAGTGACGGTCATCTGGTGGGTAGAAAGACGTTTCCTGACCAGCTAGCAGTTTGATAGAACCACGTTGGGCTTATTTATTCTTGGTGGAATGAACGGCTGTCTTGGAGATCTTCAGTTTTTTCACTAACTGTCTCTCACTCATGATGGCTGCCTTTGTGTCTTCACATAATTCTTTAGTTTTAGGCATTATGTGAGAGCTGACAGCTTCTGAGTTGTGCTACAGCTTGAATGTCAGCAGGAAACCACTCTAGACCTTTGCATGTGCTGCTGATGACATGAAATGTCCTCTTACAGACCCTGGGAATACTATTAACCTGAAGCATGTCAAATAGGACATAAAGTATTATGGATCAGCTGCATTTATTGTTGTGTTCATTGTATTCTTCAGATAATATACCTTTAGTGGTACCAGGCATTGAAATGAACAAGAAATTGAAGAAAACACGGGTGGTCTAATCATTTTTTCCATGATATGCTGTAATCTTGCAGGATGTTGATCCTGAATAGGGACAAATTTTAACATACATTTTCTGGCATCTTGGCTATCAAATTTTTCCCCATTTTTTCAGATTTTCTTTTTTGTATAAAAGTTGTTTGTAGGTGAACCGTTCTGCACATTAGTCAAACTAAATTAAATTCTTCACACATCTGGATTTCATGTGATGTTGTCGGTGTGTCATATTTGGTATTTTCTGTCATGTGCTGCTGTCTGACCATCTATGTATGGAAAGACATATAATAATATAAATAAATCTATACTCTGAGCAGCGTTGTATCTGAAGGAGAAGATAAGAGGTCCGGAGGGGAACAAGCCTCAGAGGGAGATCAACCCAGAAACAACAGCTCCACTGTTATTCCAGACATTTTTGCTGCTATTTGGAGAAACGATCTGAGGCTGGGAGGGTGATTTATTTTCAGAAATCCAGGATCTAACAGCAAAACTAGGCCAGATGATTGAGCAGTTTGGGGCATTTTGGAGCTTAGTTGGATGTAAATTCAGAAAAATGGTGCAAACTAAAGTGGTTCATTCTCTAAACTTTTTAAATTAAATATTAGCTGATCCATAAATTGTACTGAATACTCAGGTGTTGTCCACAAAAACCTTCTCAGAGTGAGGATTAATTTAATCTAATTAATTATTTGTGTATAATTACAGAAATAATCCACTTACATAATTAATTCAATCCCCTCTGGCAGAGCTCCTGATTTGGTTATTTGCAGAAACAGACCTAATTCTTGAGTTTTTTTTCTGTTTTTTATAGATTTAAGACACCATTTATAAAGGTAAATTAAACATTTTTTTAAAAATAATTTTACGATAAATTACCAATAAAGGGGGAAAATCAGTAAAATAACAGTTACTAAAATTATTTACTAGTTTTATATAAATAAACATAATTTTTCTATCAAATAACAACAAATAAGTGTAAAATAATGGTTTATTTGTTGATTTACCATCTGTTAAAAAAATACTGATTTTTGATGTGGACATTATGAATAAAATGGGCCTGTTTTTTCTTTAATTGTTTTTAATGGTTTTAAAAGTAAATTAAACATTTTTTAAAAATTATTTTAAAATAAATTACCAATACTAAATTTTGTAAAATAACAGTTATTAAAATTATTTACTATTTTTCAATCTTTAGTAAACATAATTTTTCTTTCAAATATTTTTTTTTTTGCAGAATTTAACAAAAATCTGAAAAAATCCAGTTAAAATAAAAAAAACACATTTTGTACACTGTATACATTTCCTAATCCATAAATTGTAGTAACTGAATACTCATTCTCTAAACTTTTTAAATTAAATATTAGCTGATCCATAAATTGTACTGAATACTCAGGTGTTGTCCACAAAGACCTCAGAGTGAGGATTGTTTTATCTGATTAATTATTTGTGTATAATTACAGAAATAATCCACTTACATAATTAATTTTCTAACAAATCCCCTCTGGCAGAACTCCTGATTTGGTTACTTGCAGAAATAGACCAAATTCCTGAGCTCTTTTTCTGCTTTTTACAGATTTATGATGGCATTTTTAAAGGAGTATACTAAAGAAAACATCATATCTGTCACAAACGCCCTCATTTCTGTCCAGATTGTTCCTCTGGTTATTCTTCGGCCTCTTTAGTCAAACTGTGTCGTGACAAACTGTGGATATTTTCCCTCTGCAGGTCTCCTCCCTCCAACCAAAGCTGTGTCTTGTGCTGATCTGATGATTTCTCATGTGTAAATTTAACTGCTGACCTGTTTCTGCAGACTGAGGCTCAGTTTCTCTCCTTCGTTAAAGATTTTATCACACTTATTTTAGCGCTTCCTCATAGTTTCACTTCGAACAATAAGAGCTGCATAAAGTCACAGTTAATCCTGATTGATAACACGAGAAACTGACTGCATTTAAAGAAAAAAACGTATTCCTTACAGAATTAACAGAACTACTGTAGTAGTGTTTTTTTTACAACTAAATGTGGGTTTATTTGTGTTATTTGTGCAGTGGAATTGTTCAAAAACAAACAGCCACAGTGAGTTTTGAGACAAGGAGGCACTAAAGAAGGATTTAAAACAACTTAATTTCACAACAGAATCAATTTTTTTGCGATTTTTTCTCTCTTTAAAAAGCATATTTGCTGTGTTTACCAGCAGCTAACTGTCCTTAAAGCTGCAGCACCAGGAAACCAGAGAACAAACTGGAAGAAGTTATTGTAGTTTATAAACTGAACTGTAACCATGATTTTTATTCACAATAATAAACTGGACTAAAACAGGAATAATTTGCAGTAGATGGTATGTTGTAAAATGGTTTTTAGGGACTCTTGAAACTGGCCATTGTTCAATACTTTCAGACTCGTTTTGGTCGTTTATTGATACATAATGATATTTTTGTGGAATTAAAACATTATTAAGCCTACTTTTAGCTGCTATCTGGTTGTTAATATACATTTTGGGCTAATATTTGCATTTTAAGGAACAGACTGAAGGCAGAAATGCTTTTTTTTTCTGAAAGCAGCTGTAAAGCAGAAATGGTGGATAGATTTTATTAACTTTAATGTAGTCGAAAAGTGTTGTATTGTGGAAAATTATATCAGAACAGGACTCAGTACCTGCAGATACTAACACTTTATGATTAATTAATTAACAATAATAATACTAATAATACTAATACTACTACTACTACTACTACTACTACTACTACTACTACTACTACTAATAATAATAATAATAATAATAATAATAATAATAATAATAATAATAATAATAATAATAATAATAAATAATAATAATAATAATAATAACAATGATAATAATAATGATAATAATTGTTATTAAATAAAGAATAAAAATAATAATCATTATCATTATTATTATTATTATTATAGTATTCTTAATGACATATAAATAATACTTACTATTATAATTATTATTTTAATTCTAATAAGAAAAATAAGAAAAATAATTATCTTGTTATTATTCTTATTATAATATATAACAAATATTACAATTATTATGGTGATGATTATTATGACTATTAATATTATGGTTATTATAAATAATAATAATAATAATAATAATAATAATAATAATAATAATAATAATAATAATAATAATAATAATAATAATAATAATAATAATAATAATAATAATAATAATAATAATTATTATTATTATTATTATTATTATTATTATTATTATTATTATTATCATTATTATTATTATAATTATCATTATTATTAGTACTAATAATACACAAATAATAACTATTATAATTAGTATTTTAATTATAATAATAAAAATAAGAAAAATAATAATTCTTGTTATTATTATTATTATTATATATAACAAATATCAATAATAATAAAATAATAACTATTCTTACTATTTTATATAAAAAACAATAATTAATATTGTTTTTCATACATAACAAACTATATTAACAATAGTAACAGCAATAATAATTATTATTATTGTTACTATTATGATTAATGATATATGAATGATGACAATAATAATAATAATAATAATAATAATAATAATAATAATAATAATAATAATAATAATAATAATAATAATAATTATTATTATTATTATTATTATTATTATTATTATTATTAATATTAATATTATTATTATTATTATTATTATTATTATTATTATTATTATTATTAATAATAATAATAATAATAATAATAATAATAATAATAATAATAATAATAAAAGACCTGACTCAGAATTTCGATAAAAGATACTAGGTGTGAACATTAATATACAACATTTACTAATTATTAGTGTACATGTATGCTAACTAGCATGTTAGCTGTTAGCTCACCAGCTACAGTAGTTCACCAACAAGTGTTGTGAGGAATAAGAACATTATGTCAGCAGGTTTTATATGAATTAGATTTTTTTTGGTCGGATCAAGGCTTTACTGCTGCAACAGTCATCATCAAGTTGCAGAAAAAAGCTAAAATTCTGTAACCAAACTAGTTTTGTAAATCTACCAGCAGCTCCAGACTCTCCAGGTCCAGGTCCTGTCCCTAACCCTCAGCTGGGTTCTTACCCGGGTTCCTTGGCAGGCTCTGTTGTGGTTGTAGACCTTCTGCTGGGCCCGTTTGTCCAGTTTGGTCCACAGAGGTTTAACCTTCCAGGTGCTGACGGCGGCTTTGAGCGAGGTGTAGAAGCTGCTGTGGTCCAGAGGGTCCAGGTCCAGCTGCCTGCAGAGGATGCTGAAGGCCTGCAGGGTTCCCTTACAGGTGGAGGCCTGGACGAAGGTGTCGAAGAGCTGGTCGGCCTGAGCCGCCCGCTCGTCCTCCGTCTCCCCCATCGGCTCTGAAGGTCCAGCTGATGCTAACGCTAATGCTAGCTTTCGTCTTCCACTTTTGCTCCTTCAGCTCTTGACTCCCAGCATCAGTGAGAAGCCATGTTTAGATGCTTCTGCAAGAAAGAAACAAAGACGACTTTAGAACACAGGTCAGGTGTTCAGAGTTTATATTCTATGAACACTGAAAACACAATTACTGATAACAGAAATGGATTTCTGCACAGCTTTCTCTTAAGAACGCCACTATTTTATCTTATTTGACAATGAAAGCTCATTAAATTTGAAGAATTTTGAAGAAAAGATGCATAAACACCAGTAAACGGCGATGTAATCCAGTGTAAAGACCACTATGTTCACCTGGTGGACCCATTTTATACATGAATCACCTGATTATTTTATGTATTTCACAATTTGGTCCCCAACAAAGAGGGTTTATCCAGCCAAATTGATGATAATATCCACTTTACATGTGTTTCATAGCAAATTCCTGCATATTTTTCTCTTTAAAAAGCTGCTATTTAAGCTTAGCTGATAGCGTAACATTGTTTAATTTGCAGAACAGACGTATAAACATCAGTTAACTGTTATGAAATCTAGTGTAAGGACCATTTAATACATAAATCACCAGATTATTTGAATTATTTCACCATTTTGGTGCTGAACAAAGAGGATTTATCCAGCCAAAATGACGATAATATCTACTTCAAATGTTAAAGAAGAACATAAACTTATATTTGACAACTTTAACTTCCAGCCACCGTCCACAGCAGCTGTATTATAAACATGAGGCTGGAGCTACAGCAGATAAAAACCAGATAAGCTGAGTTGTTTTGACTGGATCTCAGTTTTACCGATCAGATTGAGACATCTCAACGTAGCTGCTGAACAATGAACGGCGACATGTTGTTTGTAGTTTACAGATAAATGCAAATATGTGTGAAAATGATGTGCATGACAAGAGTCCGTTCTGACCAGGAAAACCCTGACTTTACAGAAATATGAACACTGTGAACACCAACATCTAGACCTCTATGAACACCAACATCTAGATCTCTATGAACATCTAGACCTCTATGAACACCAACATCTAGACCTCTATGAACACCAACATCTAGACCTCTATGAACACCAACATCTAGACCTCTATGGACACCAAAATCTAGATCTCTATGAACATCTAGACCTCTATGAACACCAACATCTAGATCTCTATGAACATCTAGACCTCTATGAACACCAACATCTAGACCTCTATGAACACCAACATCTAGACCTCTATGGACACCAAAATCTAGATCTCTATGAACATCTAGACCTCTATGAACACCAACATCTAGACCTCTATGAACACCAACATCTAGATCTCTATGAACACCAACATCTAGAGCTCTATGAACATCTAGACCTCTATGAACACCAACATCTAGACCTCTATGAACACCAACATCTAGATCTCTATGAACACCAACATCTAGACCTCTATGGACACCAACATCTAGACCTCTATGAACACCAACATCTAGACCTCTGAACACCAACATCTAGACCTCTATGAACATCTAGACCTCTATGAACACCAACATCTAGACCTCTATGAACATCTAGACCTCTATGAACACCAACATCTAGACCTCTACGAACATCTCAACCTCTATGAACACCATCTAGACCTCTATGAACATCTCAACCTCTATGAACACCAACACCTAGATCTCTATGGACACCAACATCTAGACCTCTATGAACATCTTGACCTCTATGAACACCAACATCTAGAGCTCTATGAACATCTAGACCTCTATGAACACCAACATCTAGACCTCTATGAACATCTTGACCTCTATGAACACCAACATCTAGAGCTCTATGAACATCTAGACCTCTATGAACACCAACATCTAGACCTCTATGAACATCTTGACCTCTATGAACACCAACATCTAGAGCTCTATGAACATCTTGACCTCTATGAACACCAACATCTAGACCTCTATGGACACCAAAATCTAGATCTCTATGAACATCTAGACCTCTATGAACACCAACATCTAGATCTCTATGAACATCTAGACCTCTATGAACACCAACATGTAGACCTCTATGAACACCAACATCTAGACCTCTATGGACACCAAAATCTAGATCTCTATGAACATCTAGACCTCTATGAACACCAACATCTAGACCTCTATGAACACCAACATCTAGATCTCTATGAACACCAACATCTAGAGCTCTATGAACATCTAGACCTCTATGAACACCAACATCTAGACCTCTATGAACACCAACATCTAGATCTCTATGAACACCAACATCTAGACCTCTATGGACACCAACATCTAGACCTCTATGAACACCAACATCTAGACCTCTATGAACACCAACATCTAGACCTCTATGAACATCTAGACCTCTATGAACACCAACATCTAGACCTCTATGAACATCTAGACCTCTATGAACACCAACATCTAGACCTCTTTGAACACCTAGACCTCTGTGAACACCAACATCTAGACCTCTATGAACATCTAGACCTCTATGAACACCAACATCTAGACCTCTACGAACATCTCAACCTCTATGAACACCATCTAGACCTCTATGAACATCTCAACCTCTATGAACACCAACACCTAGATCTCTATGGACACCAACATCTAGACCTCTATGAACATCTTGACCTCTATGAACACCAACATCTAGAGCTCTATGAACATCTAGACCTCTATGAACACCAACATCTAGACCTCTATGAACATCTTGACCTCTATGAACACCAACATCTAGAGCTCTATGAACACCTAGACCTCTATGAACACCAACATCTAGACCTCTATGAACATCTTGACCTCTATGAACACCAACATCTAGACCTCTATGAACATCTAGACCTCTATGAACACCAACACCTAGATCTCTATGAACACCAACATCTAGACCTCTATGGACACCAGTTTCTGGTTCCTACCAATGAGTCCACATCAACATTTATTCTAAACATGTAAAAACTGGAACCTTGTCTTGTCAAACTTTCCACACATCAGATTCTACTGAAGCCTCAAAAGTTGGAGAAATGTCGACCAAAGACTGTATTTTAGTAGAAATATGGATCCATCCATAGATATACACTTACAGGAACTTTATGGGGACATAATACCATCTTTGTTTAAAGATTTTGCACTTTATTCCCCATTTTCAAGGGCCAATAATTATTCATTATTGTAATTTTTGACACTTTTGAGTCATGCTGGACCAACTTTATCTTATTTTGCACACATTTTATGTCTTCTGGGACAGGTGGTAAGTCATTTTGGACAATTTTGAGTAATTTTGGACAGGTTTCAAGTAATTTCAGACAAGATTCAAGTCATCTTTGGTGAAATGTCGACCAAAGACCATCTTCAATTGAAAATGTTGCACTTTCCCCCCATTTTTAAGGACCAGTGACTCAAAATTCAGGGTTAATTTTATTCAATCATTCTGATTTGCTGTAAACTATTCTGTCTGTATCCTCACCAAATTTCATGGCTGTTGGAGTTTTGTTTCTAGAGATATTAAACCCCTAAAATGGTTTCACAGGTAAGACAGTTGTTTCAAGAGTAAAAATACAAGAAGTCCCAAGTCTGAAAAGATCTCAAATCTTAAAATTCAGACAAAACACTTTACAGAATTTGGTTTGGGGTCCCAGACAACAACCACTGACCCAGAACTGATAGGCTTGAATCTAACAGATGTCAATTTTTTGTAAAAGTTCTACACTCCAGCTTGAAAAAAGAACAAAATGGTGCAAAGTTCTCCCTTCAAACTTGTAAATTCTCTGAATTTAATCTCATGAAGACACAGCTGATGTTAATTTAGCATCATTTAGCTTTATCTCTGGTTCGTACATGGCTAGCATCTAGAAACTCCCTCACAGGGCCTGAAATGATGATTACGTGCGTTATTCTCTGTGAGGATATGAATGTTGTGGAAAACTGAAATCATATAAAGGGAAGGTCACATTCCAGATATGAGGAATATCTGCAGCTCGCACTGAAAATAACCTGCAGAGGTCAACGTGTTGCCTCATATAGCTGCAGTGTCACGTCCTGCATTCTGCACCAGGAATCCGTGGACTCGCTCTGCTTTAACATCCGTGTGCATGCCAACAACAACACGCCTGCATGGCTCCTCTGGCCATTCATTAAGCTGCGCCGCATTTTTTCCCTGCAACAAAGATATTTTTCCTCCTCCGACCCAGCCGAATGCCTGACGGGATTACGGCCGAGTGCGGACAGGTTCAGCTGAGCAGTCACGGGAGAAGCTCAAACACTGCAGGAAAAACACTTTCAGCCACATTTAGACGCCTGCAGCCAGTCTGGGAGGCACAAAACGCAAAAAGAAACGAGCTGCTGTTGTTCCTGCACTGAACAAACTGTTTGAGGAACTAAACTGACAACTCAGGAGGAAGTTCATCCACTATCAGGAGAACATCACTTCCTCTGTTCCATCATGGAAACTTTCATGATTCCTGGTTCCTTGGGACGTCTTATCTGACTCCAAAGGTCAAAAAATCCACAACTAATGTGACTTTTAACAATTAGAAGTAAAGTACCTCCACTTTCAGTTTGTCCCATGTGAATATTTGGAGGTTTTAGAAGTGATTTTAACTGATGTTTGGATGTATAAAGTCTATATCGTTGATGACAGGTATATTCCATATTCTGTCTCCAACATTCTTGACAAAATCAACTCTTAAATGCATTCATAGCTGCAGTTTTAACTGGCATTTACAAGAGAGAGGATCAAGTTGCTGGAGATACATTCAGCATGGTGAAACATCTTTCTGCAGCTGACGTGCAGAGCAGTGTTTGTAAATAAAGATATCACACTCAATGTCATTCAAAATTTGTCAAAAATTAAAATACTTATCCAAAACAATTGAAAAAAAATGTCCAGAATAACTTACTGCATCAAAAATGACATAAACTAGCCCCAAAATTATTTTAAATGTCCAAAATTACCCAAAACCTGTATAAAAATAATTAAATATTAAATTAATCGAAAAGGCTACGAGAAAAAGAAAAACATATTGGATTGATAAAATAAATGCAGCATGACTCAAAAACAGGAAACAGAGGATCAAGTTGTTGGAGATACATTCAGCATGGTGAAACATCTTTCTACAGATGATGAGCAGAGGAGAGAGGAAAAGTCTGAAAACAATTTTTCCATAAAAATGAAAATGGAAAACTACAAAGAGACGAAAAATGCAAAAAAAAAAAAAAAGCAAAGATACCACATAAACTAAATGTGGCTTTACTCAAAAACAGGAAACAGAGGATTAAGTTGTTGGAGATACATTCAGCATGGTAAAACATCTTTGTACTGATGATGAGCAGGGTAGTGAAATGGAAGTAGTTAAATATCTATATTATTATCGAAGTGGAGCCTCTGTTTTATTTTTTCAGATATTAGTAAAACATGACAAAAATGTTGGACAAGTTGATTCCAGATTTTCAAAATGTTGGTAAAACTAATAAGCTAATGCCAGTCCAGGGCTAATCTAGCCTTTTTTCAGACTGAATATAATGCATAACCTTCACACTAACCAGTAGATTTACTCTTTACCCTGAACTCTACCCGACAACAGACTCTGGAGTTATTTGAAGCTGCGTTTGCTGAAGTATCAGATCCCGACGGCTGGAAGCCTCTCAGCATTATTCTCACTATTACAGTCATGGAATCTGCTGTACTGGAGGAGCTGGACGGGGATTGGATTTCCAGCTTGCACACGCTCAGATAAGCATGTAGGTTTACTTAAACACATGCAGCACATGGCGGCCCTGAAACTGAATAGCCTGAAAACCCGCTAGCAACCGTGCGTCACTGCAGAGGAAAGGCTGTTCAGCCGTGAGCGTCCGATATGTCCTGGCACCAAAGTGAAGAACCAACCAGGTTGAACACCTGGTCGGTTCTTCACTTTGGTGCCACAACGTATCGGACGCTCACCAAGAAACACACACTTTCCCTTTAAATCCTTGAGCGGCCCAGAGGGGCTCTCGGATCTCTGCTATCTAACAGTCTGGCAGCAAACAGTAGCCTCTCCATTACTACTACCCCTTTAGACCTTTCATGCTATTTCAAGACCTGAACAGATAAAAAAGTTTCCAGAGCTTTGTTCCTTGTTGTTGAAATGGCTGACTGAAAACTGCAGCATCTTATCTACAGGCCTTCTGTGGATTAGTAAAACAGGGAGACAGACAGGTATATGACTAAAGAAAACTCCAAGAAACTGAGAAAATGTTGTTAAAAAGCATCAGTCAGGATGATACAAGAACTTTTCCAAGTTCCTGAAGATCTCTAGGAGTCCAGTTGAATTCATTAAGAAATGGAAGGAATATGGAAAATGAATAAATCTGACTAGAGCAGGACATCCTCAAAAACTGAGTGATCGAGAAGAAAGAGACTAGTGAGGGAGGCCACCAAGACACCTATGACTCCTCTGAAGGACTTCCAGCTTCAGCAGCTGAGATGTTAGAGACTGTTCATCCAACAACTGCTGTCTGTTCTTCACCAGTCAAAGGTTTATGGAGACAAAGAGAAAGACTGAAAGCTGAAATTAAATCTGGACTAGAGTTCACCAGAAGACATGTGGAGACTCTGAAGACACCTGGAAGAAGGTTCTTTGGTCTGAGGAGACCAGGATGGAGCTTTATGTCCATCAGAGTAGATGATATGTTTGTTGGACATCATCACAAACACACCGTCCCCACTGTGAGGCATGGTGGAGGCAGCATCATGATGTGAAACACGGTGGAGGCAGCATCCTGATGTGAAGCACGGTGGAGGCAGCATCCTGATGTGAAGCACGGTGGTGGCAGCATCATGATGTGAAACACGGTGGAGGCAGCATCATGATGTGAAACACGGTGGAGGCAGCATCATGATGTGAAACACGGTGGAGGCAGCATCATGATGTGAAACACGATGGAGGCAGCATCATGATGTGAAACATGGTGGAGGCAGCATCATGATGTGAAGCATGGTGGAGGCAGCATCATGATGTGAAGCACGGTGGTGACAGCATCATGATGTGAAGCATGGTGGAGGCAGCATCATGATGTGAAGCACGGTGGTGACAGCATCATGATGTGAAGCACAGTGGTGGCAGCATCATGATGTGAAACACGGTGGAGGCAGCATCATGATGTGAAACACGGTGGAGGCAGCATCATGATGTGAAACACGATGGAGGCAGCATCATGATGTGAAACATGGTGGAGGCAGCATCATGATGTGAAGCACGGTGGAGGCAGCATCATGATGTGAAGCACGGTGGTGACAGCATCATGATGTGAAGCATGGTGGAGGCAGCATCATGACGTGAAGCACGGTGGTGACAGCATCATGATGTGAAGCATGGTGGAGGCAGCATCATGATGTGAAGCATGGTGGAGGCAGCATCATGATGTGAAACATGGTGGAGGCAGCATCATGATGTGAAGCATGGTGGAGGCAGCATCATGATGTGAAGCATGGTGGTGGCAGCATCATGATGTGAAGCATGGTGGTGGCAGCATCATGATGTGAAGCATGGTGGTGGCAGCATCATGATGTGAAGCATGGTGGTGGCAGCATCATGATGTGAAGCATGGTGGTGGCAGCATCATGATGTGAAGCATGGTGGAGGCAGCATCATGATGTGAAACACGGTGGTGGCAGCATCATGATGTGGGGCACGGTGGTGGCAGCATCAGTTCACACATTACAAAATAAGCACCGAAAACACTGTTTATTTAATATACTATATAAAAAATCCCAGTGAAAATAGATTTCAAAAATGGATTTAGGCTTTAATCAGACAGAAATCTCATGGTTCAAATTAAACTTAAAAGTGAAAGTTTAATGTGCAAAGTCCTGACTGCCTTTACTACCAGCAGTCTTCAATATATTATAAGAGCTAAGATAAGATAGAACTTATCTAAGTACAACATATTTGTACAAATAAAAATAAGTACTATAAGATCAAATAAAACTAGAATAAAAAGCAGGAAGTAATGCTGGTAATGGTACTGAAGTATTAAAATAATACTGCACAGAATACTAAAACTGACATTGCATATAGAGATGAGAAAATAATACTGCAAATGATAGTGATATTATTGTTCAGATGGTCCAGCTGTCCTTGTGGAGTTATAGAGTTTCATGAGGCTATTTGACACCATCAGACTGACTCAGCTAAACAACAACAGTTGGCAGATCCACATTACTCATCCTCCATCTAAATTCTACAGAAAGGGAAACTATGAGCCACACTGAGCTGGAACAGGGACATTTGTTTGGAAACAACATCCCGCTATCAGCTCACTGATCCTGCTTGTGTTTTGTTCTGAAGTTTTGACACGGAACACTGAGAAAAATACATTAAAATGTTTAATGAGATATGCAGAGCTGAGGGGTTATGGGAAAGATCATGACCCTGGAAGCTGCTCTGTATAGAACCACATCTGGCAGGATGCACTCTGGGAAGTGGTTAACTCTATCTGTCCACATTCATGTGCTGGTCTCAGTATCTTCACTCCAGTCTGTATTTAGAGTGTTTTCAGCTGAGTCAGACACCAACAGATACCATAGAGATGTTTGTTTTTACAGCGTTTGTCACTTGGTGGTTGTTTTTGCTCTTTTTGTGCTGTTGGATGAGAGTTTTATAGAGCTGAATGGTAATAAAAACCTGTCAAACATGATGTGAAGCATGGTGGTGGCAGTATCATGATATGAAGCATGGTGGTGGTAGCATCATGATGTGAAGCACGGTGGTGGCAGCATCATGACGTGAAGCATGGTGGTGGCAGCATCATGACGTGAAGCACGGTGGTGGCAGCATTATGATGTGAAGCAGGGTGGTGGCAGCATTATGATGTGAAGCATGGTGGTGGCAGCATCATGATGTGAAGCATGGTGGTGGCAGCATTATGACGTGAAGCACGGTGGTGGCAGCATCATGATGTGAAGCACGGTGGTGGCAGCATCATGGTATGAAGCATGGTGGTGGCAGCATCATGATGTGAAGCACGGTGGTGGCAGCATCATGGTATGAAGCACGGTGGAGGCAGCATCATGATGTGAAGCATGGTGGTGGCAGCATCATGATGTGAAGCACGGTGGTGGCAGCATCATGACGTGAAGCACGGTGGTGGCAGCATCATGACGTGAAGCACGGTGGTGGCAGCATTATGATGTGAAGCAGGGTGGTGGCAGCATCATGATGTGAAGCATGGTGGTGGCAGCATCATGATGTGAAGCACGGTGGTGGCAGCATCATGACGTGAAGCACGGTGGTGGCAGCATCATGACGTGAAGCATGGTGGTGACGGTATCATATTTTATTTTTTAATATTCAATGCATTCAATATTTGGATTATTGTTATTATTATTAGGTAGCAAACAAGGCTAAACTGTAGCATTTTTTCAATACTCTATTTTTAAATATCTGTAAAAGAACAATATTTTGTGCTTATTTAAATACACAAAGGTAAAAAAGGAAGTAAAAATACAAATTTTTGATTTTGGTCTGGGGTTTTCTTTGTGTTTTTTGTATTTTTTTGCAGTCAACATGTTAATTTACAGAGAGAATCTGTAAAATAAAAGTAGATATTTGCCACCAGTTCCTGCACACTGCTCCTTTAATTGCCACTCCAGCCTCTACTGTCCACATCAACTGACACTGTAATGAGTTTTTACTCTTCAAATAGGACTTTAAATCACATTTCAGCAGCCGTTACTGTTAAAACAATTCATCTGTCCACACACAAGAACACACTTTAACTCTCCAGGGTTTCCATTCGGTAAAAACATCACAGAATATACGACATTTCTGTCACTCATGCAGACCTTTTAGTAATAAACCTTCATCTACTGTACATCTATTTCTGAGTAAGCAACCTTTTAATTAAGTCTGGGCCTTTCAAGCAGCTTCAGGTGTCCATAATGAAGCTTCATGTGCAACACAAGAAGCTCTTCAGAGTAACAGGATGCTCACAGGCTTTAGGGATATTTATTTATACACAGAGTTGGAGGTTGAAGAGAGTCCGAGTTAAGATTAGTGAAGCTGCAACCCAACGGAAAAGAGATGTTTAAACGTTTAGAGTCGACATAGCTGAATCTCAACTGGGAAAAAAAAAGGTAAAAAGCAGGTTTTAAACTTCAAAAAGTTGAGTTAAACGTCCCGTCTGCTACATACAATGACTGAAATCAGCTTTCAGACACAGTGATTCTAATTCACCTCAGCTGATTATATTATCTGATATTTCTGAAATAAAATGAAACTTAATAGCTAAACTTATCTTAGCTTCTATTTTCAGCACAAAGTAACTGATTAACATGTTAACAAGTCATGTGCATTAAATATGAAACTCAACCAACAAAGTCTTATTTATACTAAGTAAAAACAATCTGCTGCACTTTACCATCCAAAGCTTCATACCAAACTAAAGCTTAATTCACTTCAGAGAAAATCTTTGTCTGTAGCAATAATTTTGTAATTTAAGGCTGATTTTTGAGATAATCCAGCCTTAAAATGTCTGGATCTGAACCTGGATAAATGTAAAACTGATCTGGTGTCAGTTTTTATCAAAACTCAGATGTGTTTTTTGTTCAAAAATGGAAAGTTGTCTAAAATTACACAAAAATTGGCCCAAAATTTTCAGTAAAGGCTAGGGCTGAAACGATTCCTCGAGTTATTCCAGTAATATGATTACTAAAATCCCTTGAGGCAGTCTAAACGGTCGTCTAAACTAGCCGTCCGTGAACTAAAACCAGGACAGATTCAGCTGCTGCACAGATTATTTCTCACCTCAAATGCTTTCAGAAATACTTTTCCCTGAAGTGTTTTTGGAATAAAAGAAAGTTTGCAGCCGAGCCGCTGTGTTTATCGCTGCGTTCAGGACAGTTATTTCTGTTGCACAGCGCTCACTTCCACTTTTGATGCTGTAACGCACATGCCTAGTGCAGAATCCAATTATCTGATTAATCCCCAGAATAATTGATAGAATACTGGATTACTAAAATAATCGATAGCTGCATCCCTTGTAATGGCCAAAAATGGCTACAAAAACTCAAAAAAATATTCAAATTTGTCCAAAAATAGACATACTGCAGGGTTTTTACATTTAAAAAAATACAGATAAAATATCTCAAATTTGATGCCTTTTTTAACCAAAAATAAGAAAAACTGTTAAAAATTCAGGCAAATTTCAACAGTTTTGTCTTGATTTTCCAAAATACAACTAAATAACTGCCAAATTTGATGCCCTTTGAGCCAATAATGACCAAAAAAACCCACCGAAAAACAAAACCACTGTAGGTTAACACTGTACAGTTCAACAGCAGCCTCCAAAATGACCAAACTAAACTAAAAATTCAGGCAAATTCCAGAGATTACTCCCTCTCAGTTACTGCCTACTGAGATTATACAGGAAAGTTTATTCAGTGTACCTTTACAGAAGTACACTGAATAAATCTTAAAGTATAGATAGTTGTACTATAAAGAAACGTATAAAACTGACTTTTAAGACAGTGATCTGAACTCTTTGCCAGATAAAGCCGTTTCTCCTCTCATAAATCATCCTCTGTTTTCTGTATTTGACCTCCGTCCTTCACTCCGAGTTCCAACAACAGACTGAATCCATCAAATTAATCTGAACTAATTCAGGATTTAGCTCCTCTGAAAACAGGCCGATGACTCGTATCGGTTTCTGTCCAAGAAACTAAACAAATAAAAGATTTAATTCCATGTTTGTACAAACACATCAGCTCACATTTAAACTGTCTGAAGGTTCAGCTCCTTCTACATCTTATTACAGTCAAAGAACGTCTCTGTCAACTGAAATCAATCGGCTCTTGAACCAATCGATCAGTGGCAGAGAAAGATAAATCAATCAGCGTGTTATCAGTAGAAGAACTAAATGTTCCAGAGCTCTGAGTGAATCTACCTGAGGAATGATTAACGTCAACATGAGAATAATCTGGCTGTTGTGTTTAATATTGTAGAGACCAGAGGAGATGTCAAGCAGAGAGCATTGTGGGAATTTAGCAATCAACGGGCACCATGACAAACGTCACTCCGTAGTGGTTAATGACCTCCAACTCTCTAACTGAGTGCCTAATTTAGCAATGGGCACCATGACAAAGACTTCTGTGGCGCTTAATGACCTCCGACCTTTCATCTTTTATTCTTTAAAAGTCCACCTTTTTCAGTGGTTAAACTGCAATAAAAACAAGACTTCATTCTTATACTTAAATTTAAAGTTTTTTCAGGATTTGCATTTTGAATGTAGATTAAAACTGATTCAGCACTTCAAATATAGTTTTTCATTAAAAAAAATACCTTGAAAATTATTTATTATTGTGTGCCTGATGTTGCAGCTAATTCCTTTTTTCTCAGTTTTATTTTTCCATTCTTCACCAACAAACCCTTTCTACAGAATTAAAGTCAGATGAAGAGAAACGTACCAGCAGACTCATTACTGCTGGAAGTATTTCCGTAGAAGAAACTTGTGTGTGAATATCTCTGAGCTTCATCAGACCAGCTGAGAGCGTCACACCCTCATTTAATCTACAGATAAGGGTCTCCGGGAGGGACAAAAGTCCTCATCAGCTGCATATTTGTTGTCCCCTGAGTCTGAGGAAACAGAATGAACTGGGTCACTGATGTACAGCAGAAAATGTAGGTCTGAATACGTGTTAAACGACACGATGGTAGACGGCTAAACAGCATGATGTGAAGAACGTTCTGATGTTTGCCATTAAACTGTGGGAATTTAATGTGAAAACTCAGGAAAATTCCAACAGTTTGGTTCTGGTTTAAGCAAAATATGACATAAAATTTGCCAGATTTGATGCACTTTTTGAGCTAAAATTTACCAAACTAAACTGTTAACACAACATCTGAAAACAAAACAGATGATTTTTGGTCAATTTTGAATCAAAAAGGTGTCAAATTTGTCAAAACTGTTGGAATTTGTCTGAATTTTTACACTAGATTACTACAATTTAATGCAAAAACACTGCAGTGTATCTATCTATCTATCTATGTATCTATCTATCTATGTATCTATCTATGTATCTATCTATCTATGTATCTATCTATGTATCTATCTATGTATCTATCTATCTATCTATCTATCTATCTATCTATCTATGTATCTATCTATCTATCTATCTATCTATCTATCTATCTATCTATCTATCTATCTATCTATCTATCTATCTATCTATCTATCTATCTATCTATCTATCTATCTATGTATCTATCTATCTATCTATCTATCTATGTATCTATCTATCTATGTATCTATCTATGTATCTATCTATCTATCTATCTATCTATCTATGTAAGGTTATAGCATTTTAGTTGAAAAATGTCCCACAAATTCCTACAGTATTGTCCTGGTTTTTGCAAAAATAACATAAAAACTACCAAGTTTGACGCCTTTTTGAGCCAAAATTGACCAAAAAGCAACAAAGCAACACTCTGCAGTTCAACAGCAGCCTCCAAAACGGCCAAACTAAACTGTTTCCATACAAACTAAACACTATAACCTTCATAAATGTATCTATGGCAGGATTCTTCTATTAAACTATAAAAATTTACTGTAAAAATGCAGTCAAACTCTCACCGTAGTGTCCTATTTTTTTCAAAATATAAATAAAACAACAGTAAATTTGATGTCTTTGAATTAAAAACTAGAAAAGCTGTTAAAAATTCAAGCAAATTCCAACATTATAATATTCATAAACAAGACATTTTACAATAAACTGACAATCTAGTGTAAAAATTCAGGCAAATTCCAACAGTTTTGTCCTGTCTGTACAAAATACGATGAAAAAAACTGTCTGATTTGATGCCTTTTTAAATCAGCAACACATCTAATTATTTCACAGCTGTTGTTTACTGTTATTTTTTTTTTTACCTTTTTTAAAATAACTTTTGAATCATTACAGTTTTCCATTGCGTTTTTGTTAATTCTCAAGTGATCAATAAGGTTTATCTTTTTCATTTTTTCTTTATTATTTTTTTCAGTTTTTGGAGGAAAACCAAGTGTATTTGCTTCTGAGATCGATTCAGCTGAAATCATCAGAAATCCAAATGAATCTTTCCTTCATAAACAGACGGATGTGAAAGTTTTACTTCTGATTCTAAAACATCTCACTGGTATGTAACTGATCCAGGATCTGATCTAGAGTCTTTAGGACACACAAAGGGCTGATAAATGATCCTAAACTATTCTAGAAATCTGCTGTTTGTCCTCTGGTCTGTTTCTGAGAGTCATCAGAACGAGGAAGCAGTAAAAAGGAAGAAAGATTTGCATCCTGTCGGGTTCCTCACATGGAAATGTCAGAAATTCAAATGAATGGAAATCAGTCTGATTCAGCAGCGAGCAGAAGTCACAGTGAGGGTTAGAAAATCACCGACAGGCTTCCAACAGATTCAGCAGATACAAAAAGACACAGAAATTCAACTGCTAACAGTAAAAATCAGAGTCTAGAAGAAGTTTTCTGAAGTGTTCCTGTTAATAAAAGCTTCTCATTTATCCACAAACACACATAAAAGATAAAATATCTCTAAAAGGAGAATTTAGCTCTGATTAATTCAGTATTTCTGACATCAGGAGCATCACTACACTGTAAATTGTAAAACAGCTGATTTAAATACAATAGAAATGTATTTATTTTATGCAAAAGAATAAATGAAAACCTTATCACGGCTCCAGACTTAACTTTTTTCCCAGGAGCACAGCGGCCACTAACTTAAAATTTTAGGAGCAAGCAGAAAATTTAGGGGCGCACACCAAAATCAACTCGCAAAATAAAGATTCACATTTCCTCTCATTTTCACTGTATTACTGATAATTATTTGAACAATAAATGCAGAAATATATGACGATAATGTTTTCAGTTCACACTGTATTGTGCAGCAGTTGACACAACATAATGAACAGCTCAAGCCGTGTGTCCACTAGATGTGATTTTCTCACACAGCACCACATCTGAAAACCTCACGGATGCTGGGTGGTCACTATTGGACCACAACATGGTCACATGACAGCGCTGGACCAACAGCAGGCCGCTACATGGTCACATGACCGAGCTTTCAGCTGGACAGTCCTTCAAATGAGTCGGATAAACACAGCAGCTCAGCTGCAAACTTTCCCTTTTATTTCAAAAACACTTCAGGGAAAAGTATTTCTGAAAGCATTTGAGGTGAGAAATAATCTGCAGCAGCTGAATTTGTCCTGGTTTTATGTCACCCACAGCTAGTTTAGATGTTTGAGGACAGTTTCACGATGCGTGGAATCTCCGGACCCAGACCAGCAGCCACATGCAGTGTTTCCAGCTGTGATCAGGTGTGTTTACCTGGAGAGGGCTGCAGCTCATTTGCATACAGTAGACTGGACTTCTACTTTATGCAAATTAGATGCGGTATTTGGAGATTCCACGCATCGTGAAACTGTCCTCAACGATGTTATTTACAGTTTTATCTATTTTTTGTTTGTTTGTTTTAATTTGCTTTTTAAAACAAACATTTTAATTAACACTTTTTTTCTGTGATTTTTTTGGACGATATTTAAAAAAACAAAACAAAAAAAACAGAAAACCTGTAAAATAACCTTTTTAAATAAAACGATCTTCATTATAATTCTTAATAGATATTTTCTTCAAATAACATCAAATATCTGTAAAACACTGAATTTCTGCTGATTTAAATACAGTAAAACTTAAAGTACATGAGGATATATTTTCCCTGAACTATTCTTTAAATAAATAACAATAATTAAACACATCTTCATGGACTTTAAGGGTGAAATTAATATTATATCAGTCATGTGTTTTACCACACAGACAGTAGAGAGTTTGTGTGAACAGGAAACTTAAATCTAATCCCATGGCTGAGGCTGTAATATTATTAAATAACAGCAGAAATGTGATATTTATTAAGTGTTGAGGACGTAGATTATTAAATATCCTGATTAGATGAGATAAACAACATCACGAAAACTGCAGACAGTTCAACAAAAGCTGCATTACTTCTTTAATTTGACATTTTTCAAGCCCAATCTCAGCCTGAAAATCAACTTCTTTGAGATTTAAATTGTTTCTGTATTTAAATCAGCAAAAATTTGTATTATTTTACAGACGTTTGCTCGCGTTTCAAAGAAAAATTATGACTACTAAGGACTGAAAAACTGCTATTTTACATATTTTTTCTGTAAATTAATTAAATTTTAAAAATAAAACAAGAAATATATATAAATAAAATTGCTTGGGATTGTGATTCCCTTAAACTGTAAAACAGTTTTATTTCCCAGCACCACCTTCATTAGAGCAGCCCTAAACCCTGATCTACCGTCTAAAGATGATCTCCTCAGTGACTCAGCCTCCCTCCCTCCTCCGGCTTTACCTCCATCTGTCTGACGGACGTTAATTGGTTAATGTGAGCCTGAAATCTAACCCTTAATCCTGGACATCTTAGCGCCGAACACAGAGGAGGTTTGGGATGGATTACAGCTGCAGCTTGCAAACAGAGGTGACATTTAACGGGACAACATGAAGCAGCAAACACTGGATTCAGCTTCAGTAGAAACGACCAAACAGACTTTACTGTTACTGAAATAAACTATGAAAACAGCTCCACTCTGCAGCACACCGTCTGGACTTTATCTCTCTGTAGATTAAATTTAAGAACAACTTATGGAGCCGGATTTGGACCCCTGTGTCTCCAGAACTACATGACTTTAGAAGATAAGAAGAATTAGATTAATGGCCTGCTGTTGTTTAATGTTTCTGTCACAAAACAGCAAATATCTGGAAAATAAAACTGATACGGCAAAAATAAAATAAGAAAAATGTGTAAAAATACTACATTTATATGACGGCACTTAAAACGTTTTGGCCTGTTAACATGTAAATTAATACTTTTTTACAGCATGTTATTACCTGTCATTTAAGAGCGCAGCAGAAGTCAGTTAAATAACAGTAAACTTAACAAAAATAAAAACAATTTGAAAACTGGATTGTTTACCATGTCACAGTATTTTTAATTTTCAAAATCAGTTAAAGTTATCAAAAACAACCAAAAATCTCCTTAAATGACTCCAAAACTTGTCCAAAAAGTCTCATAATTAGATTTAAATGTTGTACAATTACATCTGACTCTGATAAATTTGGAAACTTTTTATTTTTTTTACGTATTAAAATCAGCCCTCGGTTGCTGAAAATTGACCAAAATGTGTCCAGAGACTTAGAAATGCTCCAAAATGACTTAAATGTGTTCCAAAATTAGCTAAAATGGTCAAAAATGAATAAAAGCATCCTCAAAATGTCTCAGAATCTGTCCAGAGTGGCTTAAAATTTTTTTCAAATTATGTGACGTGTTAAAAACAGCCATTGGTTGTTGAAATTTGGCCATAATGTGTCCAAAGAAGATTCAAAAATGCTTCAAATTTACTTAAATCTTTTCCAAAATCAGTGAAAATGGTCAAAACTGACTAAAAACCTCCACAGAATGTCTGATAATTTGGTGAGAACGACTTGAAATTTAGCCAAAATATTGTTAAAATGGTCAAAAATAGCTAAAAACCTCAGCAATATGTCCCATAATTTGTCGAGAGTGGCTTCAAACTTGTCAAAAACTCCTAAAATTGTCAACAATTATGCGATTTTGTGTTAAAAACAGCCCTTGGTTGTACAAAATTGGCTAAAATGCATCCAAAGAAGATTAAAAAATGGCTTGGAATGACTTGAAATTTGTCCAGACTTAGTCAAAATGGTCAAAAATGACTAAAAACCTCCACAGAATGTCTCATAATTTGGTGAGAATGACTTGACATTTAACCAAAATATTGTTAAAAGGGTCCAAAATGACTAAAAATTTCCGCAAAATGTCTCATAATTTGTCGAGAGTGGCTCAAACCTTGGTAAAATTGCCAAAAATTTTGTGTTGTGTTAAAAGCAGCCCTTGGTTGTTGAAAATTAGCCTAAATGTGTCCAAAGATTGAAAAATGCTCTAAAATTACTTAAATCTTTTGTTAAAATGGTCAAACTGACTAAAAACTTCCTCAAAATGTCTCATAATTTATTGAGAGCAGCTTAAAACTTCAATAATTAGGCAAAATTGTCAACAATTATGTGACTTTGTGTTAGAAACAGGCCTCGGTTGTTGAAAATTGCCCAAAATGTGTCCAAAAAAGATCCAAAAATGTCCTAAAATGACTTGAAACTTGTTCAAATATTGTTAAAATGGTCAAAAATGACTAAAAACTTCCTCAGAATGTCTCATAATTTGGTGAGAAGAACTTGAAATTTAGTAAAAATATTGTTAATATGGTTAAAATTGACTACAAACTTCTGCAAAATGTCTCATAATTTGTCGAGAGTGGCTCAAACCTTGGTAAAATTGCCAAAAATTATGTGATGTTGTGTTAGAAGCAGCCCTCGGTTGTTGAAAATGTGTCCAAAGAAGATTTAAAAATACTCCAAAATGACTTAAATCTTTTCCAAATATTGTTAAAATGGTTAAAAATGACTGAAAACCTCAGCAAAATGTCTCATAATTTATTCATGAAATCTTAGTATTCTTATTGTTTTGGTCTAGAACAAGTGTTTTCTGCATTTTACTGCACGTTAAACTGTGTATAATTGTGTTTGAGACAAAGAAAGGTGTTGAACCTTGATAATATTTCCATTATTTTACTAATAAATGAGCCTTAGTGAGTAAATAACTCGTTTCTTTTCCCTCTGGGAAACTCTCTGGATGTGAACTTGGCCTCCTCTCAGCTCTCGGAGGTATTTTTGTCTCGACGTTTGCAGCTTCGCCCCCTTATAAGTCAAACCCTCATTCCAGGAAGTGACAGCTTGTGCAACGGCTTTTTTCTGTCCCCCTTCGGGCGTCGCAGCGAAGATAAGAACCACCGGCGTGAAGATGAACATCAGCGGGGTTCAGTTAGGAGGAGATGAAAGAAAAACATTCCAAACTGGAGCTCGGCTCTGATTTACACAAAAAAAGAGGCTGGAAATCCAAACGAACTGCGGAGACGTTAAAACACCAAGAACGGAACTTTATATCATCTGGAATTTATCACAACTGGACAAAAAAAAAAGTTTAATAAACAATTTACCATTTTTCAAACCTTATTAGAAATATATTTGTCTGATTTAAATACAGTAAAATTGTGGAATTTTACACTTTAACATTGTAAAAAAAAAAATTACTATTTTTACTGTATTAATTCATCAAAAAATATCAGTTTTGCATGTGTTTTTCTGTCATTTGAAGTTTAAAAAAAACACGTATATTAAGGACTGAAAAATTGCAAATAATTTGTAAATTACTATTCTCTCTGCTTTGTTAAATTACAGAAAAAAAAAGTTGAGTAAAATTAGATGCTTTCTTTAAAAAAATAAATAAACACAAGCCAAAACTCCTGATAACGTCCATAAGAAACGTCTGTATTTTTACAAAGAATTTTATTTCATTTTTTTCCAGTTTGCGACTGTAAAATTAGTAAATAAATCAGCTTGAAATAGTATTATTATTTTCAAGGTTTTTTTTTTGTTTTATATTATTCCACCATGTTCCGACATATTTTTCTGGCATCTTTGCAGCCAGATTCTTATTTTTTGGTCCAATTTAGAGCTTAATGAAGCTGTGCTGCTCCATTATGCTCTTTCTCTTCACTAAAATGAATGTTAAAAAGCACAATGTGGAGGTTTTCAATGACCTCTAGTTATTTTTTGTCACAAGTGTTACAAAACCTCAAGTATTTGATCATTTTGTGTGATATTTAATCACCTGTGTAAAAGCAGGTGGATGAAATTAACAGAAATGTCATATTCAAATCAATATTCCCATGTTGTTTTGCACCGTTTGTGTCTCTCTCCTGCTACAGCTGATCACTAATATTCAGCCGAACATCTGCTGACATTTAACTTATGGACTTAGCTGCAAAGTCAAACACGGCAGAACATTCTGGTTTTTAAACGTAAAAGTGGAGCCAAATAACTCAGAGGAGGCAGTTTCTTGGGTTTGCAGAGGGAAAAAAGCAGAAATATGACTAATCTATGACTAATCGAGGCGTAAAATGAACAGAAAAAGACAACTAGATCGTTAAATTGCAATGTTTTGCATGACAATGACCATGACAGCCCGACTGAGTCACACAGTAAAGTAGAACTCTACCAGCGAGCAAACACGGCTGTAAACAAAGCAAATATTAAATATTTTACCTGCAGGTTGTGCAAACATTACATGGAAAGTAAACACATTTTAAACCTCCAGGATTCAGACAGAAAGCAAACATGTTTTTTGTTTGGCTACAAGAAGAAGAAGCTCCAGAGCAGCTTCAAGTCTAGAAACTCTGGATTTAACCATCAGGTTTCTGTTTGGCAGACGAGCAAACCTTTGAAAATACAACATATTTCAGGAATCAGCAAATTCTTCTCCAGACTTTTAGCTTTCTGAAGGTTTCTAAGTGTCTAAATAGAGAAATTCTCCTTAAAAAAAAAAAAAAGCACAACCAGAAAGATAAAAACTAGAGTGTTAATTTTGATTAATTACAGAACAAATAATGCATTTAATCACACCTTTCTCAGTTCCCTAATTTCTGTCCCACTGGTAACTCTGATGAACACTCGAACCCAGTAGGTGGCGCTAATGAAGCTAAAGTCTGTTTTCTAGCTGTGAAGAAGATCCACAGGAGTGACGTCAGAAAGTTTGGTGAACAGTGAAGGAAGATGAGACGCATTAAGCTTGTTGGGAGGAAAGTTTTCTGTAAAACTTTTAATATTTTCTTAAGAACATTCACATAAAAATCAACCGAAATTCGCTGGATTTTGGTTGATTTTTATGCAAATGTTCATAAGAAACATTTTTTTAACATTTCTTTTTTTTCCACCTGAAAAATGTTCAAAAATTTCCCAAAAATGTTGAAAATGTGGACATCAGAAGTTTCACTGTGAAAATATGTTTTTTTTCCCCACATTTTCAAACTTTAAACCGGGTCAATTTTGACCTGCAGGACGACACGAGGGTTAATCGCGTCCCACCACTAATAAACCCCAGATATCAGAGACCAGCTCCAGGTAGTGCTCATGGTGCAGGTCTTTACTGCATCTTTAACCAGGATTTGTTCGGTTCTCGGACCTCTGACCCGTCGGTTCTTTCTGCTGACTGAACTACTTCTGACCAACACTAATAATCAGCCTCTAGCAACAACTGCTCATCTTAAAGCTCATTTAGCTCCAACGATAATCCATGAATGAATGGAGCCGTGAAACTACGATGTATGAACAGTCGTCCAGCTCTGACAGAGACTGATCCATTATTTTACTGCAAACTGAGTGAAAGTTTATCCACTAATGAAACATTAGTCCTCAACAGCTGGAGTCAGAACATGAGCCGTCCTGCCTGACTGGATTTCAGGCCACAGAGGATGTGAAGCTACCTGCTGTACGAAGGAAACAACCGGAAAAACACAGAAAACTACAAGTTCAGACGCATCACGGTGAAATTCACAAGGAAATTGTGCTGCTAAACCTAAAAGTGCTCTAATTTGATGCCCTTATTGCTCACTTTGCATCATATCAGAACCGATATCGAGCATTTTTTGGATTATTAGTACCGTTAACCGATTACAGATGATATAATTGTGTTATTTTAGCTCTGATGCAGCATCAAATATATGGAAAATAATTAAATGCCTTTTAATGAAGGCTTGTGTTGGAGTTCGCATTATTTTAGAATTCTAAGTTGTAAAATCTTAATTTTATGCCTTCTTTACGAGCATTAATTATATTCACAGATGCTACATGAAACCTAAATAAACATTCGGATCCTAAACAATATTTTCAGCGTCAAAACAACAATTTTCATCAAGGACGTAGGGAAAATGCACAAATCTACAAAGGAGGCCGATTATATGTACACTTATATACATTAAAACATGTGATTTAACCAAATAAAGACATTCCTCAGACTCAGAGCTACCAGGCTAACTTACACTAGGTTTAGCTTGTTGTTTTTAAAAAGGCTCATTTCTTACTTTAATTTCTATGGTACAGTTTAAGTTTTTGCTTGATGTACTCAGTAACATGCATTAAAACTTACTTTTAATTTATTTACATAAAGCAGGATAAAGTGGTTAAATATTGTTTGGCTACATTATCTTGTTAGCATTTACCAGCTAGCTAGAGTCAGAAGCTAAACCACTGAAGTATCCCAGTTAACATTTAGCTAGTTAGCTTTACAAGAATGAATATCAATCCTTTACTTTCCATAGTACAACTAGTTTATTTAGTTTAGTTTACATGGCATAGAAAACTCATACAGCTACTACTAACTGAAACACAAAAACTAGCTTTTAAATTCTGGATATATTTGGTTTGGCTACATTATCTTGTTAGCAACACCTAGCTAGCTGGCGCGCAGTTTTATTTTTGTCTTTTTTCTTTTTAGTTCTTGTGAATTATGGCTGCTTATCAATTAATTAAATCCTTTAAAATATGTGATTAAATAAAAAAAAACATTCAGAAATCCAGTGGAGTCAGAGCTGCCCTGCTAAGCTAGGCTAGCTGTCGTTAGCTTATTAGCTTTCAAAGGGCTACCTTCATTACTTTTAATTTTTAGAGTATAATGAACTATAATTTGACTTATTCAGTTTGGTTTCAGCTTTTATTTATTATTATTATTTATGCCGTCTAACAAATTTAGTAACAAACTGTAGCTTTAATCTGATTTTTTTTTCATTTTTACTTTAGCTAGGTCAGTTAGCTAGCTAGCCAGTTAGCCACTCGAGAGCTAGTCTCTTTTTTTTTTCTTTTTACAAAATAGTTTAAATCACTGTAGTTTGTTTTGATTTCATCTTATTTAAGTGGTAAAACAAAGTCAGTCACACATTGGACCATTTAAAGAGATTTTTGTAAATTCTGCTTTGGTTACATTATCTTGTTAGCTATTTATTTATTAATTAAATCCTTTAAAATATATGGTGAAACAAAAAAACAAACAAAATCAGTCAGAAATCCACTAGTCAGAGCTGCCCTGCTAAGCCAGGCTAGCGATCTTTAGCTTGTTAGCTATCAAAGGGATAGCTTTGTTACTTTTATTTTTTAAGAGTATAATGAACTATAATTTCATTTATGTGATTTGATTTAAGCTGTTTTCTGTTATTTATACCAGCTAAAAAACTCAGTAACACACTGGCGCTTTAATCTGAGTTTTTTTTTATTTTTATTTTAGCTGTGTCAGTTAGTTAGCCATCAGAGAGCTAGCTTCTTTACTTTTCTTTTAACGAAATAGTTTAAATCAATCTAGTTTGTTTAGTGTTTGTCTTATTTAAGTTGCATAACAAACTTCAGTCACATATTGGACCATTTAAAGAGATTTTTAAATTCATAAATCCTATAAAGCAGTAAAAAGTAGCTAAAGTAGGTTCAGTAAATTATTTCGTTAGCAGCTAAAAACTAGTTCGCCATCAAATAGCTAGTTTCTTTCCTCTTCTTTTTACAATATACTTCCTAAATGAACCTAGTTTGTTTAGTTTTCATCTTATTTCAGTTGGTTAACAAATTGAGTCACATACTGGACCATTTAAAGAGATTTTTCAATTTAAAAAATCCTCTAGTGCTGTATAAAGTAGCTAAAGTAGGTTCGCAAAATTATTTTGTTAGCAGCTAAAAGCTAGTTCGCCATCAGAGAGCTAGTTTTTTTTTTACTTTTCTTTTAATGAAATACTTTAAATCAATCTAGTTTGTTTAGTTTTAATCTTATTTAAGTTCTATAACAAACTGAGTCCCATATTGGAACATTTAAATAAGTTATAAAATAAAAATAAAATCCTATAAACATTAAAAAGTAGCAAAAGTAGGTTTGTTAAATTATTTCGTTAGCAGCTGCTAGCTAGCATATCGGTCAGATTCTGCTACGAATTCGGTTTTGACTAAATGTTGGGTTAAATTGTGGATATAAAGTCTGAATACGATCAGAAAGTCAAATATAAATATATATTAGTAGTATATAGTATATTAGTATATTTATAGTAAAATGCCTGTTAGATTGCTGACAGGTGATAAATGTGTGTTTTAAAATAGAAATATTAACTTGTTTTCATGTTTGTCTGATTTTCTGGAGCTGCTTGTCTGTGGCCCAGTTCACCTGTTGCACCTCCACAGCAAATGATCAATAATTCACCCATCAATAATTCACCCATCAATAATTCACCCATTAATAACTCAGTCCCTCCGTGTTAAACCTTCAGACATTAAACAGACAAACAGCTGATTTTAAACCGCGGAGTCTCTCGGATGTGAAACATTTCAGACTGACCTGATCCGCTCCGGTCGGTAACTCCGAGCACCGAGAGGCTCCAAACACCGGAAAGTCCGTTAAAACACCGGCCCGGTGAGGTGACAGCTCCTGTCCTCCGCTCCTCCGGCGTCTGAGCTCTAAAGTCGACAGTGGAAGTCAGAAACGGCGCTCCGATGTGACCCGGTTACCGGTAACACGTTACTGAGCCGCTGCTGCTCACACGAGACAAGCCGAGCAGCCGCGACCCCTGATCGGAGATTTCCGTAAAGCCCGAGTGACGCACGAACAAACCCGAGCGGTGAGTTTCCACAATAAAAGCCTCACTGACCCAAGTCGTAAACAATTAGAGGAAAAACTAGAATAGTAGAAAATGATGTTGAAGTTAATACAAGAATAATATTGAAAATTTCTCATTTCAGCTATTGTCGTTTTGCACTACTGTGTATATATATTATTTTCTAGATTTGTGAACATCTATATATTTTTTACTTTATTTTTTTATTTTCTATAGTTATTTTATTTTTCTTTATTCTATTCTTCATTATTTTCCTGAATGTCATTCTGGTTGACATAAACATGAATACAAACACAACAGAAATTAGAGTACAAACAAGAATTTGAATAAAACTGAGAATAAGAATTTAAGAATTGCATAATGAAGAAAATTAGAGTTAGAAAAAGAATTAGAGCAAGAATAAGAATTCTTACTCCATAAACAATAAGATTATGAATAAGCATAAAAGTAAGAACAAATGTCTAAGAAAAATTTGGATGAAAATGACAGAAAAAATAATTAATTAAAACTTTAAAAAATAAAAAGAATAAGGAAAAATGAGAATATTTATTACTATTTGTGTAGCATTTTATTAAACACGTAGCTCAAAGTCCTTTAAAACTACAAATATTTTTTTGAAAACAAATAAAACTCCAAAGTAAATAACTATAGAATTAGAGAGCAAGCAGGTATAAACAAATGATATCACGTATCATTGAGCCAAATGTTTAAAGCTAAAGTTCTTTTTAATTAAATGTTTTAAAGCCAACAATAAACTGATTCTGAGACCACGTTCTGTAAGTCAGCTGCACTTTATTTTATTCTGAAACTACATTTACCGGAAGCCAGCTGCTGCTTGGTTTCTCTCTGGGAAATTTGACTGAGCTGCTGCAGGATTTGAAAAAGCTGCAGCTCCTCAACAAATCAGGAGTCTGAGCCTAAAACCTGTCAACCTTTCTGTCTTCATCTCAACAGAAAAGATAAAATCAGTTCAACTTTAATTCTGAGACATTTTTCAAACAAACCAGCTGCTGTTTAAAGTGTTTTACAAACAGGAAGAAAATTAAACACACACAATGAGTCGTATTAAGACCAATATTTTTAGTCATTAATGTTCCTTTTTTTAAAAAAAAATATTTCAACAAGTCAGAGATGCACAAAGAAAATGCGAGAATTTGCAGCATTTTTGGAGCTTTCATTAAAAGATTTTTAATATTTTGGTTCTTGGTCAAACAGAATAGCATAAAGAAAAAACATACAACATACACGACAAACCATCGTCTAAAGTTCTTCAGCTGGAGACTCTGAAGAAGCAGAAAACTTTCTGAGAAACCTTTAAATCTCTGAGAATAAAAGAAGACGGTTCAGGTTTTTAATCTTTTTTAGTTAAACGTCTGTCTGTTTGCACATAAAAACACATTTCAAGATTCAAAACTAGACAGTTATGCTGTCCAAAGAAATTCTCGCTCTTTAACCAAATGACACTGTGTATAAAAGTGAATAAAATACAGTAAAATAAAAAGATTGTTAAATTATTTAAATTGAATCATTCAGTAAAAAAATAAATGAAATAAAAAACTAAAATAATAAAACAATAATAATAATGTTTGCGTACAAAATGCAAGACGGGGCAGTTATGCTATACAATGAAATTCTCATCCTTATGCTGATCCTCTTTAATCAAATGACACGGTGTATGAAAGTGTATAAAATAAAAATCAAAACAAGAATGATTAAATTATTTAAATTAAATTATTAAATAATAAATAACGGAAATAAAATAAGACAATAAGAGTAAAATCATAAAATAATTATAACATAAATAATAATGTCTGTTTGCATACAAAAAGCACATTTCAAAGTGTATAAAATAATAGAATATTATTAAATTATTTACATTAAATTATTAAATAAATGAATATAATTAAATAAATGAACTAAAATAATAAAATAAAATAAAATAACAAAAATCATAATATAATAATAATAAAATAAAATAAATATTCTCTTCACATGTTCATGTTTTTAATCTTTTTTAGTTACCCATCTGTCTGCTTGCATACAAAAAGCATATTTTTCAATGAAAAAAAGAATTATTAAATTATTAAATAAAACATTTTGATTAAAAAAATACAAGAAATATGATAAAATAAAATGAATAATAAATAATAACAATAATAAATAATAAAAATCGTGATAAAAATACAATTTTAGAATATATTGGCTTCTTATTTTTTGGCATTTTGTCGTCTGCATAAAAAAAGCTTTTCTTATTGTAAAAAAACTATTCAATTAAATTATTAAATAAAATAATATATGTAAATATAGAATAAAAATAATCAAATGAACACTGACTCATGAAAATTTAATAAAATAATAATAAAAAATATTGTCTTTATATTTTCACATTAAACTTTCCGTCTTCAGCTGATGTTTGGTGCAGCTCTGCCCTCATCTGGTGGAAAACTGACATGACAGTTTGAAAAAACATAAAATCTATCTCTTTTTTTGTAGATATTATCTTTTTAGACACATATATGAATTGTTTGGTGAACAGCTCCACCAAATACTGATTACTCCTCCAACAATCCAACATCCCAGCATAAAATCAAACACTAGAAAAACAAAAACAGATTCATGGATCAGAACTTTATTTTTATTTCTTTCCTCCCATGAATCAGCCTCAGATTTATCTTCATTTCTGTATATTAAACCAGATATAAAGTAAATCACACCTGCAGCAGCTTCAACTTTAACCTGCTGATGACTGATATTAATCTAATGAAGCATCAGTTAAAAGGAACAAAACTGCTCTTTTACTGCAATACTTACTGAATACTTACTAAATACTACATAAAACTTACTTAATACTACTTAATACTGTATTTTGCTGCTGTGGTGTGTTTACTGAAGTTGGACGTTTCATGCATGCAGACAATTTTTGTGTTATTGTCACAATGATGTCGACCTTAACTGTTAGAATATCTCTACTGGGAGAGAGCTGGAAAAAGTGCACCATTCCTCCCTCTACTGGTGATAGAACGTAAGTACAAACCATCATAGTTTCTGCCATAAAACATAAATAGGAGCTGGTTTGTCATCATATTTATAAAAGGGATTTATGTTTCCTAAAGTTTATACTGTAGTTAACTTCTAAATACTGTTTGAGTCAAATTTGACCCATTCTGACATTTGATTGCAGTAAAAAGACATTAAGTTTAATAGAAACTTGGACAACTTTTCCTAAAGTAACCCAAAATACACAAAAACGTCAATCTATTTAAAATATTACACTGTTTCGTGACAATATTTGTTGATGTTGAGGCCATTTTGGGTTTATTTAAATGGATTTTAGATTCTCCAGTGTGAGACAAATCAAAGAAAACCTAACCATAGTGGAAGGGTTTGAGGGTCCCTGAGATCCTGGGAACCATGTTGTTGGTTAAATACTTCCTGGAAGGGTTCCAGACAAAGAACGATTCACAAAACCCCAATGAGATCAAAATCGAGGAAATGTAGACCTTCACCCACAGAAGGGAAACCAGTGCCCTCCTAGACCCAGACCCAGGAGGTTCATCTACAACACCAGGAGCAGGAGTTAGGTCTACCGCTCTCTAGTGGCATAAACAGGTTGTGGGACCGTAGAACATCACCTCACTGGTGGAGAAGGAATCTGAGCTGGAAACATTCTGGAACCAAACTCCTGGAGAGGTTGGACTCTGGTTTTCCAGAGTTGTCCAGGATGAGAGGCTCTGGGTGGGTGTGGGGAAACACAAGCCTCCTGGCTGAGTGTCGCTTTGCTGGAGTTCTACCTGGAGAACCAGAGAGTCGAGAGAGGAAAACTCTGACTGCTGCTTGTGCTGAGGCACCAAACAGCAGCTTGGAGTTCTTAGACTTCTTGGAGGTTCCTTAAGGGGTTGTCTGGGGACTCCAAGTTCTCCTTCAGCAATCACGATGGAGAAACTATTTGACAATTTTACTTTTAGCAGAAGCTTTTATCCAAGGTGACGTACATCTAAGAGTTGATAGAACACGAGATAGGACAGAACTAAGGACCTTACTGAAGGGTCCTCACTGGACAACTTTACCCTGACCAGGATTTCAACCACTGATCTCAAAGTCCGAGACCATGGAAACCAGTGGATTGTTCCCTCCAGGTTGAGGAGACGTTGCTGCAAGTGAAGGAGTTAAAGTATCTCATTGTCTTGTGAATAACTGATGGTAAAACGGAGCGTGAGATGGATGGTGCAACGTCAGCAGTAACCCTGGAGTTGTACCAGACCATCGTGGTGAAGAGGAAGATGATCCAAAAGGTAAAGTCCCAGTTTCTTTGTGTCGAAAGGAGCCATTTAAAGTGGTTTGGACATCTGGCTGAGGTCTGGGAGACTTCCTTTGGCAGTTTTCTGAGCTCATCCACCAGGGAGAGGACCACAGAGTAGACCTAGAATCTACTGGAGGGATCATGTATCTCATCCGGCCCAGGAATACCTCAGGATCTACCAGGAGGAACTGCAAAACACTGCTGAGGAAAAGGATGACTGGAATGATGAAGAAGAAGAAAAAGAAGAAGATGAAGAAGACGAAGAAGAAGTAACAGAAGAAGATGAAGTAGTAGAAGAAGAAGAAGAAGAAAAAGAAGATGAAGAAGATGATGATGAAGAAGAAGACGAAGAAGTAGTAGAAGAAGAAGAAGAAGAAAAAGAAGATGAAAAAGTAGTAGTCGCAGAAGAAGAATCCATAACTACATAAATATAACAATAATGCATATATTTGTGAAACTGCGTTGAATCAGTCATACTTGAATTGTATTCTCAGTGATCTGGATGAACTTTTACTAAAGTTGTTCCCTCGGTGAGCTTCCTGCAGTCAGACTGGATGTAGATCCTGAAGAGCAGATTTATCCGGATGAAAACATCCATCTGGCAGCTTCAGATCTGTTTTACTGGCTCTCTTCTCTTTATGTCTCCTACAGGCTGAACCAGAACCAGCTGCTAGATTTAGACATTTACTTGAAGCTTTTCCATGTTATTAAACCTGACCCTCCACTTAATACCTCCTCCTCCTCCTTCTCCTCCTCCTCAGACTTTCCAAATAAACCGGATCCAGCTGTGTGCAGCTGTGCTCCCTCAGTGCGTCACCGCGTCGCTCTGCAGACTCCGACGGAGGAGCAGGAGGAAAGATGTCCAGGATCCCTCTGCTGCTGTCGGTCGTCCTGAGCTGGAGCCTCCGGAGTGGGGCCATGATCCTGCAGGACTCCCTGGACCGGGGCTCCCTGGACCGGGGCTCCCTGGACCGGGGCTCCCTGGACCGGGGCTCCCTGGACCGGGGTCCGGTCAGCCTGAACGACATGTTCCGGGAGGTGGAGGAGCTGATGGAGGACACGCAGCACATTCTAGACGAGGCGGTGGAGCAGGTCTGCGTCATGTTTTATTCATTCAAACAGGAGGAATGTCTGAGAAAACATCCAGTTTATCAGCGCTTCCTCCAACATTCAGTCCAGACCTGGTAGACGAGCTCTCCTCTGGCTGTTTGCTGCTCACTTTTCTTTGACTAACTGGGTTTGGAATGTGAGTTTCCACTTCTGACCAACGTCATGTTTACATCATTTATTAGAACTGTTTATTCTTTTTAAGAAAAATCTCCAGACTTGCATGTTTTAGGGGTTTTATTTGCTGTTAATCCTCTTAATAATTGACATTTATTCCATTTTCTTCCAAGCTGCCACCCTGTTCTGCCTCTTTCAGTCTTTTATGAAGTTATAAATTGATCTTACAAGTCTTATCCTGTCCTGCTGTTTGCACATTTTCCTGTTACCGCCTGTCTGGAAACTCGTGCAGCCCTTTGATGAACTCAGGTTGGTTTAAACTAACTGTAGAAATACACTACCATTCAAAAGTTTGGGGTCATGTTTTTGCTCTACATGTGTTGAAGTTGCTCTGTATTATTTAAAGTTGCTCAAAAATGAGTTAAAGTTGACTTACATTAGCAGTATATTCATCAAACCACATAAAAACTATAAATTAAAGGTTGAAAATCTAAGTTTTATGGTTTTGTCCGAGTGTTTCTACTGAATCAGAGACTCAAAATGCAGCATCTCTATACATCTTTCACTCAAAAAAAGATCTTTGGACTCAACAAAAACAATAAAACAACTGTTTGTATTCATATTTTTTAGTTCAGACAACTTCTAAAGAACTACACTGAGTTTGAAGAACTAGATTTTCCTCTACAATCAAACAAATTTTTAATTATTTAACTATTGGGAGCACAAACACAAGTTTTTAAGTTGGCTACTCATAAAGATTTGGTTGTTTTTATTAGTATTTCCATGTTAATTAAAGACTTTTGATTACCATGATTATGAACACAAGTTTTTAAGTTGACATTTATTCAGTTACATTGCTAGAATTAGACTTTGTTTATTAGTCTTATCAATTTCTTTGTGTGTTTTTGTTCAACAACAAAATTCTGTTTTATTTTGAAAAACACATGATATTAAAATCTTGAAAATCACAAATTTTAGTTCAAATTGAAAACAATATTAAGTTGATGCAATTAGTAATAACATCACATCAATCAAAGTTTGTCATATCGGCTGAAATGTAGGATATAGTTGAAATGTAAAGGAAGAAGAAGGTCATGCATGTTACAGATCATGTTATAGAATGAGGTGAAAGATTCACAGAAAACCACCTCTGAGAACTTCACGGCTTATTTTCTGAGGTCCTGAAAAGATACGTAGACTGTAAAAAGAAGATAATATTCCTGCAGCCGGGACACCAAAAATAAACCTGTAAAATAATGTGAAATAACATAAAAATACAGTAACTTTCTGTGATTAAATAGCAGGTTCTATTTTTTATGTTTTGGTAATAAAGATCCTCCAAAGATCTTCTAAAGATCCTCCAAAGATTCTTTAAAGACTCTCCAAAGATCCTGTAAAGATCTCTTAAGATCCTCCAAACATCCTCACTACCTTCAGATACCTGAAAACTGTTGCTGAAACCTCTACCGAGATCTGAAAGAAACAAAACTGTCCAGAGACATAAAACAACACAGACCTACTGGGAGGTTTTTACCTTCATGTCATCCAAGAAGTGGACATTAGTGTCAATCAGAGTGAGCTGTAGATCAAGGAAAGTGAGATCTGGAAAACAGACCTCTCAGCTAAACGTAAAAACACATGTTCTGCATTTTATAGAAGATTTATGAACATTTCCTGACATTCAACCTGACAGATAACAACCGAGAGTGCAAAGTCTTCTTCATCCTCTCTGGATCTGCGTCCGAACTTCCACAACCAAACCAGGAAGGTGATAAAAGACGGGAACAGAACAGTTCAGGTTCTGGACAGAACTGACCAGGTAGGAGTTCAGTTCTAGATGTATCTTACAGACAAAATGTTTGGCTTTATTCTTTACCTTTTCATATAAATCAAACAGAAATAAACTGTATTTCAGCTTCTTTTTTCTAATTTGTAGGAAAGCAACAACCGAACAGGAGAGACTCATCTTTCTCACATCCACATGGAGGTTTCTGGACAGTGGAACACCGTCAATCATGTGAGTCGCTTTGGTTTTTCTGCTTATTTTCCCAATATTTAGAGGACAGTGGCACTAATGCACTTTGGCTTAACAAAGCAGCACACTCTAAAAAATGCAGTTTCTAATTAAATTATGTTCAACCAACAAACTACACAGTCAGAGGAATCAGATTAAAGTTCTCCAGATAAAATGGTTATTATAGAGAAAATCCTGAAATCACGGTGAAGAAAAATCAGGTTATCAAGTAAATTTCATTAAATTGCTTCAACCTGAATTTAGTCGTAAATCAAATGATACACAATTTGGAGTTTAACTCTCCTGTTGTCCTCATTTACGGCAACAAAAAATATTGTTTCCTCGTCTGAAAAAAATCCAGGAGTTCAGCAAAAAAATTCCCAAATTTATTATTGCAAAACCTTCAGGAAGAAAATTCCTTAAAAGTTTCCGTTGAAAGTTTTTTTTTTAAAATCCCCAAATTTGACAAGAAATAAAATGTAAAAAATAAGAAAATAAAAGTTGTAAATATTTTCAAAAAATGAATAAAAATCTTCCAAAAAAATCCTAAAAATATCTAAAGTGATTCCATATATATCAGTAAAACTTCTAATATTTTCTTTAAGAACATTCACAAAAAAAATCAACCAAAATCCAGGGAATTTCGCTGGATTTTGGTTGATTTTTTTTGTGAATGTTCTTAAAGAAATATTTTTTTTAACATTTATTTTTTTCCACCAAAAAATATTCAAAAATTTCCCAAAAATGTTGAAAATGTGGACCTTTTTACTGTGAAAAAAAAATTTTTCCCCCACATTTTTAAACTTTAAAACGGGTCAATTTTGACCCGCAGGACGACACGAGTGTTAAGTTACAGATATTTTGAAGTAGATGCAAATACCCACATTATTATGTCAACTAAACTCATCAAACTATAGTTCAACTTGCAATGAAAAGCTCTGTGATTGGCTAAAATAGGCAGAGAGGAGCCCTAAAATCTAATTTCCTCTCACTCCACTTGAACTACAACACGCTGAAAGGTTAGCATGGGATTTTTGTACATTAATGTAAAATAACAACAACTAGATTGTAAAGAGAAGAAGGAAGCTAACTGGTAACTAAAGCTGTCAGACAAATATAGCGGACAGAAAAGTGAAATATTAGCCTCTGAGATGTTGTGAAATGAAGCTAAAAGCTGCAGAAAATGGAAAAACTCCAAATGTCTTCAGTCCTTGTCTCGTTTCGTTTCGTTCTGTTGAGCATCTCTCCTGTTAGTTTGCCTCCCAAACATTCCTCAGCTTATTTACAGCTCTTTCATTAACCCTAAAGTTCCTACATGAGCATTTTTCCTTGGCTTTAAGAAATATTCTGCCAGAGGAAACAGAGGTGGAGCTTTTTTTCTTCTAACTGTGGCTTCATTGTCTTGACTGGTTCGTATAAAACATGAGCTCATCCAGCAGAGATCCAACGTATACTTTTCGTAGCTTCAGACCGGCTCCGGTTGAGGTCATTAGCGTTGCTTGCTGCCTGTTTTGCCGTTTTACTTCACAACGGCTGGTTTGATCTTCTGCTTTCCTGGCAGTAGTTCAGACGGTGGTTATGTTAATGGAGCTGGCTGCTGGAAAAAAATGCCAGGGAGGCGAGGAGGCCTGAGAACCAGGCGGAGTGAAGACTAATGCTCTGAAATCACCAAGAGTTTAGAAACTTCAGCCTCACAGTGGAGTTAATGACGGGGTACTTTACAGAAAACAGTCGCTAGACAGTTTTATGGAGGATTTTAAGGTGAGAAAACATGTAGACTAAAGCTGGAAAACAAATAACATCCATTAAACAAAAAGTACTGACCTCATTGGAAGTTTTCCCATTTTACTGCTTTATTGGTCAATTTTGTTCAGCTTTTTTGACAAAGATTTACCAAAGAAAAAGACTCTTCATGTCAAAGGAAAAACAGATTCCTTGTAGATTAATTGACAGTCAAATTAGTGAACAATTATGTGAAATTTGAGCTTTCAGGTCATTAGACTAGATGTCTGGTAGACACCAAACACTGCACAACATCACAAATGCACCATCACCACTGTGAAGCACGGTGGTGGCAGCATCATGACATGAAGCACGGTGGTGGCAGCATCATGACATGAAGCACGGTGGTGGCAGCATCATGACGTGAAGCACGGTGGTGGCAGCATCATGATGTGAAGCACGGTGGTGGCAGCATCATGACATGAAGCATGGTGGTGGCAGCATCATGATGTGAAGCATGGTGGTGGCAGCATCATGACATGAAGCACGGTGGTGGCAGCATCATGATGTGAAGCACGGTGGTGGCAGCATCATGACATGAAGCATGGTGGTGGCAGCATCATGACATGAAGCACGGTGGTGGCAGCATCATGACGTGAAGCATGGTGGTGGCAGCATCATGATGTGAAGCATGGTGGTGGCAGCATCATGACATGAAGCACGGTGGTGGCAGCATCATGATGTGAAGCACGGTGGTGGCAGCATCATGACATGAAGCATGGTGGTGGCAGCATCATGATGTGAAGCATGGTGGTGGCAGCATCATGACGTGAAGCACGGTGGTGGCAGCATCATGATGTGAAGCACGGTGGTGGCAGCATCATGATGTGAAGCACGGTGGTGGCAGCATCATGATGTGAAGCACGGTGGTGGCAGCATCATGATGTGAAGCACGGTGGTGGCAGCATCATGATGTAGGGATTGTAGGATGAAGAACCAGATGGTTCTGAGGAAGTTTGGGGGGAAACTGTTTCAGATTAATTAAACTACAGTGATGTAAATGAGGTTAAAGTGGATTAAAATTAGCTGACAAATTGGATGAGCAGCCAGAAATATCAGACCTTCATATATTTTATGACAAATCAGACTTATTTCTTTCGTTTTGAGGAAAACAAATTGAAAACTTGGATCTAACAGTTTTACAGTTAGCTTAGCGCCAAAACAACTGAACGTTTAAACGGAGCTGCTACTGTTTTCTCCTTTTCTTTCCCTGAAAAGTAATTTGTGGAAAACGTCTTTCTGAGCTGCTGCTGGACTATTAAGATCATCTGGAAGTGATCAGGATCAGAGCTGCGGTTTCTATCTGAAGTTTCCACTCCAGTCTGTTTGGGATAATTTCTCTTTTCTGGCAGAAATAAGGACGTATTTTTTAGACTTTAGCAGCCAGACAGAAGGAAACAACACGTTAATGTCCTTTATTTAAACGTGTTTCCAGCAGAACTGAATGTTTTCAGCAGATTTCAGGTGTTAACAGGCTGAGGTGGAAAATAAAGGTTGACTGGGAGTCTGGAGGTGTTGATGACAGAAACTAGATTCAGTTTTTAAACCCATGAAATTATGTCATCGTGTTTATTGAGTGTTAACAGCAGAGAAATGCTCTCACAGGGACCATGTAGGTTTACACTGTAAAAAACAACATTTTTAAACTACTCTTTACTATTTATTCTAAAGGTTTTACCCGTTTTGCTAAATTACAGTGTCAAGTGAAGCATGTCAAAAATCTTTATTTGTTTCTTATGAAAGATAATTTCTTCTTTTTCAGTGTTTTACTATATTTTTTTACATGATATAAATCAGCAAAAATAGAATTATTTCAACTACATTTACAATTTTTAAAAGAAAATGTCTATATTTTAAGCATATTTTTTCCTCATTATTTTACTTTTATTTTCTGTTTTGTCAAATTGTGAATTATAATTAGCAAAATCAGAGAAAAAAATATTAATTTACATGTTAACTATAAAAAACACAAATTATTTTTCTATTTTACAGTGTGTGATGATAAAGCTACCCTATTTTGTGTTTTTTTTACTGTGTTTAAATGAGTAAAAATATTATTTTTTACATACATTTACAGTTTTTCAAAGGAAAAAATATATAATTTAAGAATTTATTTTTTATCATGATTTTACTTTTTTTGTTTTTTATTAGTAAAATCTGTAAATAAAAAATATATAAATTCACTTTAACCATAAAAAACAGGACAAATCTGTAAATAAAAAACATTTCAAAAAATCAGTATTCCTACAAATAATTCACTCGTTTATAGTGTGTGGCTATAATATTATGCAGTTTTTTTTACTGTATTTAAATCTGTAAAAATATCACTATTTTACAGAATTTTACAATTTTTTATGGGAAAATGATGTATTTTAAGAAATAATTTTTCTTCATTATTTTACTTCTTTCTGTTTTGTTAAAGTTCTACTCTTTACCTTTGTTACTGTATTAAAATCAGTAAAAATCTAATTATTTTACAGATATTTGCTGTAATCAAAGATAAAAATGTAATAATATATTGTAAAGAAATGGTAAAAAGAAATGAGAAATAATTTTTAACTGGTGTTTTACAGATTTTCTGCTACATTAAATTGTAAATATTGACTAAAATCACAGAAAAAATAAAATATATATATATGTTGATTGTAAAAACAAACTGTAAATAAACTGTAAATAACATCTACATCAAAAATCTGTATTTTACAATTTATTCTTTTACGATGTTTGATGAAATTACTTTAAAAAAAGAAATATGACAGATATAACAGCTTGAAAAATAATAAATTATTTTAGAGTTTTTATTTGTAGTTAAAGTAAATTGCAAATATTCAATTGTAAAATCAGAGAAAAATAAATAATTTACATATTGACTATATAAAAAAACAACTAATCAAACACAAAAAACTATCTATATCTTAAAAATGATCATTTTAGTTTTATTTATTTATTCTTCTACAATATGTGACCATAAAAAGACTAAACTCTATTGTACTTCAACCACATATTTGCTGGTATTTTCACAGTTTTTACATATTTCTATCTACATGTTGTTGTTGTTGTTTTTCTACACTGTAAACTTAAGTTGAAGTAAGATTTGTTCCAGAATTATTAATGGCAGCAGAGATGCAGTAAATGTGTTTAAATATATATATAAAAGTGTGTTTAAAAGTGTCGCAGTGATTCCTGTTTCTGGCTTTTGGCTCCGTTTGACTTCAGACAGCCTGAAGATAAAGAAAAAAACAAAAAAGACAGTAAACTACCAGAATGTCTGCCGCTGTTTTTGGCACTAACTGTTTCCTGTGAATCTGGAAAAAAATCAAATATCAGTTTAGCGTCCAGATTTAGAGGAAAAATCCACCCTTCCTGTGTGACATCATCATATTAATCATTCTGTTAGAAACCAACAAACAAAACTACAACCGCTGCTCAGAGACGAATGTTTGGGTTTTATCCTAAACTACGTTTTTCCTGGATTCATAAAAAACACTTTAGTTTTAAATTGAAGAAATCAGAAATTGATGATTCATCATGATGCTGCCACCACCATGTTTCACATCATGATGCTGCCACCACCATGCTACACATCATGATGCTGCCACCACCGTGCTTCACATCATGATGCTGCCACCACCGTGCTTCACATCATGATGCTGCCACCACCGTGCTTCACATCATGATGCTGCCACCACCGTGCTACACATCATGATGCTGCCACCACCGTGCTACACATCATGATGCTGCCACCACCGTGCTACACATCATGATGCTGCCACCACCGTGCTTCACATCATGATGCTGCCACCACCGTGCTTCACATCATGATGCTGCCACCACCGTGCTTCACATCATGATGCTGCCACCACCGTGCTTCACATCATGATGCTGCCACCACCGTGCTACACATCATGATGCTGCCACCACCGTGCTTCACATCATGATGCTGCCACCACCGTGCTACACATCATGATGCTGCCACCACCATGCTTCATGTCATGAAGATCAGAGAGCTGCAGCCTTCAGTTTAATTCACTGACGTCCATCATGCAGTTTCCATGGCAACCATCAAACCAGCAGCATTAGAAGGGAAATAAAAAAAAAACACGACCCATTTCCATTTCCATTTAGTACTAAAATATTGTACATTTTGTTCAAAAAAATGGCCTAGAATGTATTTAAAATTCTTAAAATTGGAAAATATTGTTGGGATAAAAACAAAAAACATTACTTTAGTCAGTTTAGTTTAAGTTTTCACACTTCATGGTCCCTTATACTGTATTTTATCTAAAACGAATAACATTTTCTGGTCCTATTGAACCGACTGACATCATGTTTGAGTGTGAATCTATTTTACTACACGCAGTAACAGCAGTTGTGTTTTTATTGTCTAACAGGAGTGTATGGTGGACGAGGACTGTGGTGACCTGAAATACTGCCTGTATGAAATCGAGAACTCCAAATGTCTGCCCTGTATACCGACAGACATGGTGAGGATTCCACCTCTGGGCCGTTTGTTACCTTAAAGCTGCACTTTCTCATCGTTTTATATTATTACAGACAAACCTGACAGAGAATTATCACCAAACACCACAAAGTTCAGCATCTTTCAGCTCCTTGTTTGATTTTATCATTTTCTGGAAGCTCATTTCCAGAAACTTCAGACTGAATGCTACTAGCTTAGCATTTAGCTGCTAAAGAACCACACATTTTTTTTCAACTTTTTTTCCAAACCAAGCATTAGTGGAGACCAAAAACGAGCTAAAAACAAAAAAAGAATGAATGTTGGACTTAGATTCATAAGGTGATTTCTGTAAACATCTTCTGAATGAGTTCATGGGCAACTGTTTTTCAGATAAGCTAAGATAATATAAGCTAAAATAAGATAAGCCAAGCTAAGATAGCATATGGTAAGACACGATAAGCTAATATAAGCTAAGCTAATATAATATAAGATAAGCTAAGTGAAGATATGATAAGGTATGACAAGCTAAGCCAATATAAGCTAAGCTAAGCTAAGATATGCTAAGCTAATATAAGCTTAGATAATATAAGCTAAAATGAGCTAAGCTAGGATAAGCTAAGCTAAAATATGATAAGCTAATAGACGCTAAGTTAAGCTAAGATGGACTTCATTAATCATGAAGGAGATTCTTGTGCCAGATGTTTTTAATTGCCCCCAGTGTTTCTGATTGCCCCCTTTGGACAAATAAAGTTTTCTGAATCTGAGATGTTGCTTAAAAAGTAATTACATGAGACTAAATGCAGTTCCTGATGGAAAAATGAATAATTAATGTGATTTTAAAGGTGCATCCTAATTCTAACTTCCCTGACTGTCAAAATAAAAGCCTTTTACTTATTAAACCCAACTTCAGTGCCTAGATATGTGTTTTTATGTCACTTCTGGGGGGTTATTTATATAAGTATAATTCTCCGGTCTCCTGAATTTCCTTCACCAAAGTTTTACATCATATTTTTCATTTAGTAGTTTCAGATTCTCTGTTCAGCTACAGGAGCAACATCTTTATTCTTTGTGGATTAAAGTTTAATCTTCTTCTGTTCTGAAAATCTAAAATCAAACTGAGCCGTAGAGGCTGTCGGTCTAATAAATATAAACTGACATGAACACAGTAAACATTCAAAAAACCCAAACCAAAAGAGAAACACAATGATGATGTTACACAAACACAGCTACGTTGTGTGTTTTCATACCGTTTGCATGTGTGTTTGTGTGTGTGTGTGTTTGTGTGTCTGTGTGTGTCTGTGTGTCCTTGCAGCCGTGCACGAAGGACGAAGAGTGTTGTTCAGACCAGTTGTGTGTCTGGGGTCAGTGTACCGTCAACGCAACCAGAGGAACTGAAGGAACCATCTGTCAGAGTCAGAGAGACTGCAGGACGGAGCTCTGCTGCGCCTTCCAGAGAGGTAAACACAACAACAACACAACAACAACACAACACAACACAACAACAACAACAACAACAACAACAAAATAACAACACTATAACAATAACACTATAACACAACAAGACGTATAGAGCTCTGCTGTGCCTTCCAGAGAGGTAAACACAACAACAACACAACAACAACACAACACAACAACAACAACACAACAACAACAACACAACAACACAATAACAACACAACAACACTATAACAATAACACTATAACGCAACAAGACATATAGAGCTCTGCTGCGCCTTCCAGAGAGGTAAACACAACAACAACACAACAACAACAACACAACAACAACAACACTATAACAATAACACTATAACACAACAAGACGTATAGAGCTCTGCTGCGCCTTCCAGAGAGGTAAACACAACAACACAACAACAACAACAACACAACAACAACAACACAATAACAACACAACAACACTATAACAATAACACTATAACACAACAAGACGTATAGAGCTCTGCTGCGCCTTCCAGACAGGTAAACACAACAACAACACAACAACACAATAACAACACAACAACACTATAACAATAACACTATAACACAACGAGATATATAGAGCTCTGCTGCGCCTTCCAGAGAGGTAAACACAACAACAACACAATAACAACACAAAAACAACACCAACAGACACTCAGAGCTCTGCTGCACCTTCCTGAAGAATGTGGAGGTGATCCTCCTTCTTCATTATTCCATTTACTTTGTGTAAAGCTCCAGTTCCACAGAGCATGATACTGCCACCTCCATGCTTGATGGTAGGTTTGGTGTTCTTGGGGTTAAAGGTCTCACCTTCTCTCCTCCAAACAAATTTCTGCTCAGTTTTTCTTCCATCTGACCACAGAACTTTCCTCCAGAAGGTCTTTTCTTTGTCCATGTGATCAGCAGCAGACTTGAGTGGAGCTTTAAGGTTCTGCTTCTAGAGGAAGAACTTCCTTCTTCATGGATCCTCTCAGCTCATGTTGATGTAAAACCCTGTGGACACTGACAGCTGTGTTCCAGCAGCTTCTCATTCATTCAGACCTGCTTTCTGATGGTTCCTGGTTGACTCTTGACCATCCTGACCAATTGTCTCTCAGCAGCAGGTGATAGTTTGTGTTTTCTTCCTGATGGTGGCAGTAACACAACTGGACCATGAACTTTATTCTGACAAACAGATGATTCTGGATCTGAAGCTGCTTTCAAACGGCTCCAAGTGTCTTTCTGACTTGTTCAAGGCAATGATTTGCTTTTTCAGATCTTTGCTGAGCTCCTCAGACTTTCCCACTGTAGAGTTTGAGTCTAATGAGTGGATCTAATGGGTTCTATTTAAACTGGATCAGAGGAGTCAGCAGCTGTAGTCGACTGGAATCACTCAGGAGAAGTTAAGAGGCCATGAATCTAAGAAAACTTGATCAACACGACTTTCTAAATCAGCAAAACTCAATTCATGTGTGATCGTGTATAAAGTCCAGGAATTAGACATGGCCCGTCTGAAGAAGCAGAACACAAACTGATCTTTTCTAGTGACTTTCTGTTTTGGGTTCAAACTGACCTGTTTTGTCTCCACTTCCTGTTCCAGAACTTCTGTTTCCTGTCTGCAACCCCAAACCGGGTCGAGGTGAGTCCTGTCTGAACCACCCTAACCTGCTGATGGACCTGCTGGCCTGGAACCAGGACCAACCTGGAGACCACTGCCCCTGTTCAGAGGGTCTGCAGTGCCAGCCACATGGGTAGGAACAGCACAACAACACAACAACAACTACAATAACACAATACAACAACAACACAACAACAACACGGCACAAGACAACAACAAAACACGGCAACATGTCACAACAAAAAAACAACACAAGAATACAAAACAAGACATCACAACAAGATGACACAATCCAGCAATAATATGACACATCAAACCACAACACAACAACAACAATAACAATAACAACAACACAACAACAATAACACAAGTCAACACAACAACCACAACGATAATAATACAACAACACAACAACAACAATAACACAATAACAACCACAACACAACAACAAAATGCAAAACAACAAAACACAACAACGACACAATAACAAGACACAACAACAATACAACTACAACAACACAACTACAATAAAATACAACAATAACACTGCAACAACACAACAAGACACAACAACAACACAATAACACAACAACACAAAAACAAAATGCAACACAACAACAACAACATAATCCAACAAAAACACAACAACAACATGTCACAAGACAACAACAAAACACAGCAACACGTCACAACAAAAAACAACACAAGAATGTAAAACAAGACAACACAACAAGATGACACGATCCAACAATAACAACATGACACATCAAACCACAACACAACAACAACACATGACAAGGCACAAGACAGCACAACATGACAGCAACATGACACAAGACTAGAAAGCACAACACAACAACCGCATCATGACTAAAGACAACTCGACATGACACAAGACAACACAACAACAGCACAACACAACATGACTCGACACATTACACAAAGCAAGACAGCACAACACAACTACAACATGACAAAAGACAACAACCCGACATGACACAAGACAACAACAGCACAACACAACAACACAAGACAACACCATGTGATGCCAGAAATCAACAACATGACGCAACACAATAACTCAACACAACACACGATGCAAAGTACTACAACACAAGATAACACGAGATAACACAACAACAACAGATTTCCAGGTAAACCAGTCATTGTTTGTTGTTATTGTTTGTTATTATTGTTGTTGTTGTTTGTTGTTATTGTTTGTTATTATTTGTTGTTATTGTTTGTTATTATTTGTTGTCTAAACTGTCCTTGTTGTCGTTGCAGTCGGGGCTCGGTGTGTGCGGACTGACGATCAATAAGAGATCAATGAGCTGCTGATTGATCGGATCCTCAGAACTGAACTCTTTTATTTATGCTTTAATAGCGACGTGTACCAGACAGGAAATAAAGGTTTGAACCAATCAGAGCTCAGGTCTGTTTTTATTGGCTGTAACACTCAGCAGCGACCGCCAGAGGGCAGAATGTATCTGTTTAACAGGAAGGAAACAAATAAAAATACATAAAGAGTGAAAACTTTCACAACAAAAAGAACTTTTATTTGAATACTGAGGCTCATGTTTGGGTTTATCTTCTATATTTTTCAGTTTTTATCGAGCAAAGGATTTAAAATAAAAGAAAATCTGGTGAAAGTTTCCAATCTGAAGGTGACTTTGATGATTTATTTGTCCGACAGTTTGAACAAAAGATTAAATAATCTGATTTTCAGCAGCAGCAGATTATTGGTGTTTACTGGTTTCCTGCAGAGCTGCTCAACAAACTACATTTAAACTTTTTAAATACAGAATAAAAACCCGGTTTTTCACAATACAAGCATTAAAAGGATGAAAGATCACAAATATTGAAGTACATGATTAAGATTATTGCCTTTTTATTATTAAAGGACTGTTAATGATTCTTATTTGACATTTAGGGACTCCGAAAATGAACAAAACTGTTTTAAAATGAGCAGAAAACAGATGCAAAATTCCCACAAATGGACGAAACTTTTTTCTTTAGTGTATATTTATGTATATTTTAAATGCTGCTGATTAATTATTCTGACATCTTAGAATGTGGAGAATCCTGATGATTTTTATTCTAATTATAGGATTCATATTTATTAATTTTTGACATAATTATGAGATTCGCCTCCAGATTTCTTTCTCTCGTGGATGAAATTATCTTTAGTTTTTCGTATGAATCAGAATCAGAATCAGAATTGGAATCGGAATCAGAATCGGAATCAGAACATCTTTATTGTCGTTGTTGAGAACAAGGAAACTGAAAACTTTGAAATAAATAAAAATAAAACAAACAACATGTAATACCATCCAGATAAAAACATTCATCAAACCATCCAATGAAAACCCGTTAAACACTAGAATTATTTAATGTGTCCTGAGTTTAGTGCATAAACAACATTAATTAAAACTGAATTATTGATTATTGACAGAAAAAAATCTGAAAATCTGTTGATTCTCAGGAAAGCAACTGGAGCCCTGAACTTTATTTACTTACATTCTGGGTAATTAAATGTGCTGAATTAGTTAAAAACAGCTCAAACCAATGTTCTGAAGGGCCTCAACTAGAGCCTTTCATTTCAGTTTTTATTCATTTATATATTTTTGAACTTAATAAGCACAATTATCTATTAAATGTTGGTTTTCTGTTGAATTAACCTTAAAAAATTATAATTTTCTACCAAGTTCTGAATAGTTCCAGTTCTTGCATGTGATCTCTGATTGTCAGACTATAGTTATTTACATTTTTGAAAAATTAATTAGGCAGATTTATTTATTAATAACTCCTTGCTGTTAATCATCATTAGACATGTTGACATCTATCAATTAATTTCTTTTATACTAATGAAAACATGAAACACTGATCATTTCCAGTGAAGTTCTGAAGCTCTGCAACTTGAAACTTATATTTTAGACATTATTAATTTACATTTGGAACAACTAATTGATCTGAATTATTAATTAACAGTTTCTCATTGCTTATCATCATTACACATGCTGACAACTACCACTATTCAGAACATGAATGGTGCTGAGCAAAGAAATAAACTTTTAATAGATACTTTGGCTCACTTAATAAAAAAAAATAAATGAATGCTATAATTTAGGGCTCAAGTTGCAGCCCAATGCTTCAGAACTTGCCTTAGAATCAACAGGTTTTCAAGATTTATTCAGTATAAAAGTCATTCAGTGATAAATGTCAGCATGTCTTATGATGTTTTACAAAAAAAGCTATTAATTAATAATTTCGCTTAATTAATTATGCAAAATGTAAAATAATAAAAGCTAAAATTAGGGGTTCAACTTGCGATATCTCAGAACTTCACTGGAAATTATTCATTTTTCATGATTTCTTCAGTAAAAAAGTAATTTACTGACAGCTACCAACATGTCTACTGGTTTTAAACAACAAGGAACTATGAATTAATAACTCAGTTTATGTCATTTTAACAAATATAAATTAATAAAAGCTGAAATTTAGGTTTCAATTTCCAGCCCAACCCTTCAGAACTTTACTCAAAGTTATCAGTTTTTTAAAGATTTCTTCAACATAAAAGTAAGTCAGTGTTGATTATTAGGACATGATGTTACAGAACAAAAAGATAAACTTTTAATACATGATTCGGCTTACTTAATTTAAAAAAAAAAAAACATTAATAATACAGATTGAAATTCAAGACTCAAAATGCAGCCTAAGTTGGCTCAAAAATTACAGGAACCAAATTATATTTTAATAGTTCCATGCTGTAAAACATCATTAGACATGTTCTGACATCTGTCACTGAATTACTTTGAGACTGAAGAAAATTGGAAAAACTAATAATTTTCAGTGCCTTTAATTTACATTTTGCATAATTAACTAAGCCGAATTATTAATTAATAGCTCTTTCTTGTAAAACATCAGTAGACATGTTGATATTTATCACTAAATTACTTTTATACTGAAGAAATCCTAAAAATCTGTTGATTCTTAGGGAAGTTCTGAAGCATTGCAACTTGAGCCCTGAATTTCAGTCTTTAATAATTACATTTTTTAAAAATAAGTTTGCCAAATTAAACATTTACTTTTCACTCTGCAACATTCATGTTCTGATAACTGTCACTGAATGACTTTTATACTGAAGAAATCCTAAAAATCTGATAATTTTCAATGTAGTTCTGAAGCATTGGGCTGCAACTTGAGCCCCTAATTTTAGCCTTTATTATTTTACATTTTGCACAATTAATTAAGCCAAATTATTAATTAATAATTCTTGCTGTAAAACATTATTAGGCATGCTGACATTTATCACTCAATAACTTTTATACTGAATGAATCCTAAAAACCTGTTCATTCTCATTGAAGTTCTGAAGTGCTTCAACTTGTGCTGTGAATTTTAGCCTTAATTCATTTACATTTTGGAAAATTAAATGATCAGAATTATATTTTTAAAAAAAACTGCTTAATCTATGCTCTGCAACAATCATGTTCTGATACTTATCACTGACCTACTTTAATACTGAATAAATCCTAAAAACCTGTTGATTCTAAGGCAAGTTCTGACATGTAAGCCCCTAATTTCAGCCTTTATTAATTTACATTTTTTAAAATATCAATTAAGCCGAATTATTAATGAATAACTCCTTGTTGTAAAACACCATTAGACATGTTGACATCTGTCAATGTATAATTTGAGGCTGAAGAAATCCTGAAAAACTAAGAATTTTCAGGGAAGTTCTGACGCGTCGGGCTGCAATTTGAGCCGGTAATTATAGCATTTATTTTTAACTAATGAGCCGAATTATCTATTAAATGTTTATTTTTTGCTCTGGACCATCGTTGTACTGATAACTGTCATTGAATTACTTTCAAAATAAAGAAAACTTAAAAAACGGACGATTCTCATTGAGGTTCTGAAGCATCGGGCAGCAACTTGAACCCTGAATTCCAGCTTTTAATTTACATTTACATAATTAATTAAGCCGAATTATCTATTAATAGTTCCTTGTTGCTAAATATCATTAGACATGCTGACATCTACCACTGAATAACTTTGAGACTGAATAAATCCTAAAAAACGGACAGTTTTCAAGGAAGTTCTGAAGCGTTGCTAATTGAGCCTTGAATTTCAGCCTTTATTATTCACATTTTTAAAAAATGAAGTTAGCCGAATTAACTATTAAACGTTTATTTTTTGCTCTGCATCATCGCTGTACTGACATTCATCACTGAATTACTTTTATACTGAGGAAATATAAAAAACCTGTTGATTCTTAGGCAAGTTCTGAAATGTTGCGACTTCAGCCCTAAATTTCAGCTTGTTAATTTACATGTTGTATAATTAATTAAGCTGAATAATTAATTAGTAGCTCCATGTTGTAAAACATCTTTAGAAATGTTGACATCTTTCATTAAATAACTTTGAGGTTGAAAAAATCTTTAAAACGGATAATTTTCAACGGAGTTCTGCAGCGTTCCGGTTCCTGCGCATTTTTCTTGCACATTAACTTATAATAATGAACCTTTTCTGATAAATAAGACAGAAGAAGTCATAATTCGTGGATTAGACGTAAAACTTTCTTTCACGGCTGTGTTGTGCGTCTGAGTGCGCATGTGAAGTTTTCCAGAAAGCTGCAGGAGTGAGACCTCCCCTCCGTCCTATCTGCGCAGCCACCGCCGTCCCTTGACGTCACTCCGGTTCGTTCCTCCGGTGGCTTCCTGCTGAGTCTCTCCGTCTCCCGTAGCGGTCCTCTGCTGCTGCTGCTGCTGCTGCCGCCGCCACCGACAACTCCACAGACGGGAGAAGCGTCCTCGTTCCGGGTACGTACCGTCGTCGGGCCGCCGCCGTGCGTCCGGTCGCTTCCCGGAGGCTCCGCTCCGCTCCGGGCTGCCGGAGGAGGAGATGCGGCGGCAGGAGGGAGGAAGGGCGGGAGGGGAACCGGAGAGGCGCCGCGGAAATGTGGAGAATTTTACGCACGAAGCTGCGGGTTGGAAGCCGCGAAAAGGAGGAAACTCTGCGGGAGTTTTTGCTTCCAGGAAACCGAACGGTTCCGGTTTTTAACGTCGGTTTTTCCCGTTAAGAGGAGCGGCTAATGAGAATCACGAGATCCTCAGATCTGCTGCTGGATTCAGGATCCAGTTTTAGGATCAGGATCAGGATCTGCTGCTCCAGGAGGAACTTTAGAGTCCAGAGGAAGTTCAGAGGTTTGGTTTTTAGTCTCAGAGGGTCCTGGTCTTTCTGCTCCTCCTCCTGGTCTTCATCCTCCTCAGAAACATTCAAAATGAATTATTTCAACAAGACATGAAGCAGAAAACATCAGGGAGGTATGGAGGCTTGGAGCAGACTTTATTTAAATGGAAATGCAACATTCAAAATGTGATTCCACAATAGAAAGAAGTTTCAACATTAGTGAGGGTTTGAGTTTAAAAATAGAATAAAATAGTTTTTATCCAGTTTGTTTTTACAAATTAGTAGAAAACTGAGTTTTTATTTCAGTTTTAACTGTAGATTTGTAAATTTCCCCGCTGTGGGCTCAATAAAGGTTTAATCTATCTAGATTTAGTGACATAATTAAAACATAAATGCTGAAAGAAACAAAAATGCTGGCGGTGCTGTTTTGTCTCTTTCATTTTAATTTTGTCCACTATTTAAATTAATTTTAAAAAAACAACTCTAGAATTTCAACATATATGTACATTTTCGTGTGTTATTTGTGTGAGAATTAAAATGGAAAATAATTTAGTTTTCACTTTTAATTTTGTAGAATTCACTTTTGACCATAGAATATAGTGACATAATGAAAATGTAAACGAAAATGTGAGCTTTGCTGTTTTGCCTCTTTAATTTTAATTTAGTCGCCTGTATTTAAATAAAAATTTAAATTTGAAAATAATTCCACAAAATCGCTAGAATTTCTACATTTTTTGTGTGTTAATTTGAATAAGAATTAAAATGGAAAAGTAATAATCTAGTTTTTGCTTTCAGTTTAGTAGAAAACTGAATTTTTATGTCAATTTTAACCATAAATTTAGTGACATGATGAAAATGTAAATGCAAAATGTGAGCGTTGCTGTTTTGCCTCTTTAATTTCAATTTAGTCAGTATTTAAATAAAAATGTACATTTAAAAATAATTCCACTGTATAATTAGAATTTCTATATATTTATACGGATATATGTTATTTTAGTGAGAATTAAAATGGAGAATTAAAATGGAAAAGCGATGATTTAACTTTCAAATTAGTAGAAAATGGAATTTTAATTTTTGTTTAAACCTGAAAATACTTTGGTAACTTAAAAATTTTGTAATTTAGTTGATTGTATTTAAATAAAAATGTAAATCTGAAAATAATTCCACTTTATAATTAGAATTTCTACATTAATGTGTTATTTAAGCAAAAATGAAATTAATAAATTAGTAGGAAACTGAATTTTTCCCTCTAAAATACAGTAAACTATGAAATCGTAGAAAACTGAAATACTACCGTAAAGTAAAAATAACTCAAAACCAAGAGTACAATACTCAAGTAAAAGTACTTAGTTACTTTTAGTTTTATCGCTGCTGGGACAAATTTTAAAAATTACAAATAAAGTAGCAGAAAACTACAATACAGTTCAGTACTCGAATAAATGTACTTAATTACTTTTCATTCCTCGATTTTACACCAACCAGACCAATTAAAGTACAAGTACCTCCATATTTAAGTACAGTATTTGAGTAAATTTACTTATTGTAGTATTAGAATCTAATTTTCCCTTTTTTATTCGTGGAAAACTTAATTTTAATTTTAATTTTGTGCCAAAACACCACAGTAACATTGATTAATTTGAAAAGAGTAAATTTGCCATTTTTATTTTCTGTTTTTAAATCATAAATGTAATGTAAATGGTCAGAAAGCATCCACTGGACGACAACGTATTAGTTTTTGCTCAAACAACAAACACCAACATGAAAAAATATGAATGTGAAATGTGTTTTCAATTTTAAATTACTGGAAAACTTCATTTTCATTTTGACCCCCAAAAGCAGCAAATTAAATGAAAATCCCCCAAACATCTGGGCGCTTTTTCCATTTGTAACATTATAAAATAACACAGTAATTTAATTAAAGTCAGCTGTGGGCTTCCATACTTTTAATAGTCAGAATTTCAGTTTTTAATTTAAATAAAGTCCACTGTGGGCTTCCATACCTTTAATAGTCAGAATTTCAGGTTTTAATTTAAATAAAGTCCACTGTGGGCTTCCATACCTTTAATAGTCAGAATTTCAGTTTTTAATTTAAATAAAGTCCACTGTGGGCTTCCGTATTGGTTTAATTTTGTTGTTTTGAGATGTTTATTGACACTTTCTGCTCTGGGAGATGATTTATCGCTTCTCGTATTCACAATTTTGATGACAGACAACTTATTTTAGTGTTTTTTTAAGGCAAAAAGTGAAGAAGTTTCTGTTTCTAAGTTGTAGTATTTGAAATTTTGATGCTTTTCTGAGAATCTTTGGGTTTTGGACTGAAGTCTGGGTGGATTTTATCGTTTCCTTACAACATTTGTTTGCATAAAGTGGAATATTGTCCAGTTTTCTGCTGTTTTCAGCGGCCATGTCTGCAGGACGGTCAGTTTATCAGCCGTTTTATTCTCAACAATGAGGTTTGAGTTGAGAAACTGTTTTCTGATAAAGTCGTCTCCGTCTGGCTGAGTCCTCGATAGACGGGTTTTTATTTGTATATCTGAGTTTTAGCTTCATTTATGGAAGCAGAGACCATCTGTGACGTTTACATGAGTTTCGTTTAATTTTGGACAAATTTTAGTCACTTTGATTAAGTTTTGAGTCATTTTGGACACGTTTCATGTCATTTTTGACAAATTTTCAAGTCATTTTGGAGAATTGGGACAAGATTTTGTCATTTTGGACACATATTGATTCATTTTAGACAAGTTTTGGGCTACTTTTGAGTCATTCTGGACAATTTTCAGATCATTTTGCACAGCTTGAGTGCATGAAGACTTTTGTGTTCACTCTTGCAGCCAGTTTTCAAGTCATTTTGGATCAAATTTGAACTCGTTTTGGACAAATTTAGATTTATTTTAGACAAGTTGAATTTATTTTCTCCAAGTGTGAATGCATGAAGACTGTTGTGTTCACTTTTGCAGCCAACAGCAGAACATTTTAGAGTTTTTCTAGTCATTCTGGACAAATTTTATGTTATTTTACAGGTATGATGATTAATTTTAGACATATTTCAGGTCATTCTGGACAAATTTTGAGTAATTATGAAGAAATTTTGGATCATTTTGAAGACATTATAGGTGATCTCTAATCAATTTTGATTGCTTTTCGGATGAATTTTGAGTCATTTTAAACAAATTTGAGTCATTTTGAACACATTTTGTTTAATTTTGGATGAGTGTTGAGTAATTTTGGATAAATTTTATGTCATTATGGACAAATTTTCATTAGTTTTGGACAAAGTTTGAGTCATTTTGGACTGGTTTGGAGTTGTTTTGGACGATTTTTATGTCATTTTGAAATGTTTTGAAGACTTGTGTTCACTCCTGCAGCCAGTTTTCAGATCATTTTAGACAAATTTTCAACAAATTTTAGACAATTTAGACACATTTCTGTAATTTTGGAGAAATTCTGAGTCATTTTGAACACGTTTTAATTCATTTTTTCTGTTTTGAAGTTGTTTTGGACCATTTTTATGTTGTTTAAACAGTTTGAGTGCATGAAGCCTCTTGTGTTTATGACTCAGACACTTCAGAGTTTCAGCTTGGACTCATTTTGAGTCATCATTTCACATCTCTTTGTGGTTATTTATCCTATTTTTGGTGCTGTTTTGCATCTTTTTATGTTGATTTTGCTTTGTGTTGTTGTAGTTTTGTGCTGTTTTATGGTGCCTTTGCATGTTTTGTGGGTTTTTTTGTAACTTTTTCGTGGTTTTGCCTCATTTTGTTTAGCACCTTTTTATATTGATTTATCTTCTTTTGGTTGTAATTTACTGTTTTTTCATGGTGACTTTTGCATTTGTTTGTGGGGTTTTTTGCAACTGTTTTGTGGTTTTGTGTATTTTTGATTGATTTGGCATATTTTTGTAATAATTTAGCGTGTTTTATGTGGTTATTGTGCTCATTTTGCGTCTCTTAGTGATGGTTTCACATATTTTTTATGTTGATTTAGCCTCTTTTTGTTGTAATTTACTGTATTTTCATGGTGACTTTGTATGTTTTTGTGGTTTTTGTTTGCTGCCATTTTGTGGTTTTTGCGTCTTTTTGTTGTGAGTTTGCATCTTTTGTGGTCATTTTGCATCTTTTGTGGTCATTTTGCTCTCATCTTAAACTCCGTAAACTGCTGTCGTAGAGCCTCAGGTTTAAACGTTATAATTCATCTGATGAATTATTCAAATCGAGGCTTCAGGGATCAACTTGCTGCCGACTGTCTGACTGTAAACTGCAGACCAGAAACCAGCTCAGAGCTTTTTATTCACATCTAAGTTCAGCAGAGAAAAGCTGCTTCCACACTTCGTCTTCTGTCTGATTCTGGATCTGAAACTAACTCTGAGAGCAGATTAAAGTTTATTAAAGTCTGTTTTAGGGAGTTTTAACTTTAGATCCTGATCATCATCATAAATACAGACTGTAGATGAGGAGAGACGAGCCTCGATGCAGCTTGACTGAAGTCTGGATGCTGCTGCTGCAGCTGATTGAACACAAAGAAGAAAACTGATCAGTTTATTCGTATTGATGACAGAGAATATTCAATCAGTTTAGTTTCAATTTGATTTGGTTCAAATTAAAGTGATTTCCTTCATTATGGGACAGAGTCACACCTAAATACACTTCAGTACAACATTAGGTTAACATTACTTTGCCAAGAAACGCAGCAGTTGTGTGATGATCAGCATCTGTCTGTCTGCCTGTCTGTCTGTCTGTCTGTCTGTCTGCCTGTCTGTCTGCCTGTCTGTCTGTCTGTCTGTCTGTCTGTCTTCCTGTCTGTCTGTCTGTCTGTCTGTCTGTCTGTCTGCCTGCCTGTCTGTCTGTCTGTCTGCCTGTCTGTCTGTCTGTCTGTCTGTCTGTCTGTCTGTCTGTCTGTCTTCCTGTCTGTCTGTCTGTCTGTCTGTCTGTCTGCCTGCCTGCCTGTCTGTCTGCCTAACTGATTAAATTGTGGGGGTGTTTCTGAATCCCATCAATTCCTGCCGCCTGCTACATGTTTAGGTCATGTGATCTGGTATCTGTACATAACGTACACATGCAGAACACACACCTGTACTCAGAAGAAGGTAATTTTTATTAAAGATTTCAGCCGTCAGAAATGAAACGACTGCACTCTGACGGCTTTTCTAGTTTTATTGTACAGCTGTCAGAAATAAAAGTTCCACATCCACAGAAATAAAGTTCCACATCAGCAGCTTTCCTGGAAGAATCCTTTATTTTCTGCAGCAGGTGAACCAGCCTACCTGGAAACTCTCCCACAGTTTCACAGCTTTAAACTGGTCTGACTTGAAGAGACGACTGGGTTGGACTTATTTCACCTTTAATTAGACTCCAGCGTGACGCCACGTCAGAGAAAGACAAACCCAAAACAGCTGCAGAGACACAAAACAATCAGAGAAAGAGGTCACAACGGGACCAGGAAGGGATTAAACTGAGTGAAAACAGATGTAAAATTAACACGACATGATAAACCCAATGCTAACGGAGAGAAACAACTGCAAAGAGTCACAGAATTACTCAAAACAGCAACAAAAGAGACACAAACAACTACAAAAATACCAAAAAGAGACACACAGAGCGACAGAACCAAATGCTAACAGATGCAAAATGAAAATAAACACATGCTAAGCCGATGCTAACGGAGAGAAACAACTGTAAAGAGTCACAAAATTACTGAAAACAGCAACAAAAGAAAGACAAACATTTAGAAAAACACACAAAAATACCAAAAAGAGACATACAGAGCAACAGAACCAAATGCTAACAGACGCAAAATGAAAAACACATGCTAAGCTGATGCTAACGAAGAGAAACAACTGTAAAGAGTCACAAAATTACTCAAAACAAAAACCAAGAGACACAAAACAGCAACAAAAAAGAGACAGGCAACTACAAAAACACACAAAAAGAGACACAAATGACCACAGAGCAACAGAACCAAATGCTAGCAGACACAAAATGAAAATAAAGGCATGCTAAACCGATGCTAACTGAAATAAAATCACTTCTCAGACACACAAAAAGTCAACGATGGAAAATACCACCACAAAGAGACACAAACTAAGCTCTGAATTACATTTAATTTTCAGAATTGCGTGTTAATTAAAATAAAGTCCGCTGAGGGCTTCCGTACAGCTGCTGCAGACAGACGTTTCTTCACCTCGTAAATTTGCCGTCGATACTTTCTGCACCCTGAGATGATTTATTACAGGGAATATTCTCAATGATGTTTGTTTTGCATCTATTTGTGCTCATTTTCTATCGTTTCATGGTGATTTGTGTTGTTTTTGACTATTTAGCCTGTATTTATGCTTATTTTTCAACTTTTTGTGATGGTTTTGCATCTTTTTGTACTAATTTTGCATCATTTTGTGGTGATTTCTAGTCTTTGTGTGCTAGTTTTGTATCTTTTTGTGGAGATTTTACATAGTTTTTTGGTGATTTCTGTTTTTGTATAATGTTTTAAACTATTTTAAACTATCTTTTTATGGTGATTTTGCATCTCTTTGTGGTAACCTCACCAATTTTAATGCAATTTTTGCATAATTTTATGATGATTTAGAGTTTTTGTGGTTATTTTGTATCTCTTTGTGCTCATTTTCTATCTTTTTGTGGTGATTTAGCATCGTTTCATGGTGATTTCATGTCTTTTTGTGATGATTTAGTCTGTATTTGTGCTTATTTCGCATCTTTTTGTGGTGGTTTTGCATATTTATGTAGTTATTTTAGTCTTTTTGTGCTAATTTTGCATCTTTTTGTGCAAATTTTGCATCTTTTTATGGAAATTTGTGTCTTAGTGTTATGATATTGAACCCTTTTGTGCTCATTTTGTGTCTTTTTGTGCAGATTTTACATTATTTTTCAGTGATTTCTGTCATTACATGATGTTTTAAAGCTATTTTGTGGTTATTTTGCAGCTATTTGTGCTCATTTTCTACCTTAACAAGAGACCAAAACTCTAAATAATGTCCACATCAATTCTATAAATAATTATTTGTTCTCATACAATGACTGTAAAAATCACACCGTTTCAGAGCATAAATCAGCAAATGTAGCATTATTTTACAGATATTTGATGTTATTTTCGCAGTTTTTTAGTTTTAGAACGTTTTATTGGAAGATTTTCTCTGTTTTTGGATATGAGCTGCTGTCTAAATTAAGATTTATTTTTAGTGATTTCACCAGAAATTAGCTGCAAATTTAAGAAAGCAGGGGGGTTTCTGTCTTTTCAGTTTATTTAAATGTGTTTAACGGCAGAATAAACTCCTCCTGTACTCAGATTTTATTTAAATGTGTTTAATAAATCCGTCTTTTACTCAGATTTTGCTTAGACGTGTTTAATAAATCCGTCCTGTAGTCAGATTTCTGCTGGAGGCTGCAGCTGGAGGCGACTCGATGTTTTTCCCACCGTTGACTTTGTGTTTTTGAGGCGTCACCTTCGGGCGTCGCTGCCAAAACAAACACAAACCTGCTGCTGTTTGTTCTATTTGCTCTGTTTGGAGGTGAAAGAATTCCTCCGAGATGATTAATTTTAATCACTGCTGACGTGTTCGAGGCCTCCAGCTTTTGTTCTGCAAGAAAACCCATCAGAAAAGCAGATAAAACCCATAAAAATCATCAAAATGCCAGTGTTTACAGATGTTTTGTTTAGTTTTGCAGCTCTACAATCAGCTGTAATGGATGAAATCAGGATTCTGAAGCAGCGTTTCTGATTTTCAAAATAAAAGTTGAACATTTTGCGATATATTTTGCTGTAAAGACTCACAAAATGACCACAAAAATGATTGTAAAGAAGCAAAATCAACACAAATGGATCATTTTATGGCGATTTAGAATTGTTGTGGTGGTTTTGCATCTTTTGTGCTAATTTTGCATGTTTTCGTGGCTATTTTGCATCTTTTTGTGCTAATTTTCATCCTTTGTGGTTATTTTGCGTCTTTTTTATGGTTATTTTGCATCTTTTGTGCAAATTTTGCTTCTTTGTGATTATTTTTAGTCTTTTCGTCGTTATTATGCATCTTTTTGTTATAACTTTGTTTTTCGATGATTTAGTCTGTATTTGTGCTTATTTGGCATCTCTTTGTGGTAATTGTGTGTTTTATTGTTCTGATTTTCAACCCTTTTATGCTCATTTTGTGTCTTTTTGTGCAGATTTTACGTTGTTTTTGATGATTTCTGTCTTTGCATGATGTTTTTAAATAATTTAGTGGTTATTTTCACGTGTGGTCATTTTCAGTCTTTTTGTGGTGATTTAGCATCGTTTCATGATGATTTTGTGTCTTTTCCTGATATTTTAGTCCGTCTTTTTGCTCATTTTGCATCTTTTTATGGTGGTTTTGCATGTCTTTGTGGTGATTTCACCTATTTTTGATGAAATTTTTGCCTCATTTTATGGTGATTTTGAATTTTTGTGCTAATTATGCATCTTTTGTGGTGATTTTGTATCTTAATGTTCAGATTTTGAACCCTTTAATGCTCATTTTGCGTTTTTGTGCAGATTTTACGTAGTTTTTGGTGATTTCTGTCTTTGCTTGATGTTTTTGAAACAATTTTATGGTTCTTTTGCATCTATTTGTGCTCATTTTCTGTCTTTTGGTGGTGATTTGTCATTGCTTCATGGTGATTTCATGGTCTTTTTGTGACAATTTAATCTGTATTTGTGCTTATTTCACATCTTTTTATGGTGGTTTTGCATCTTTTTTGGTGCTTTAATCTATTTTTGATGCAGTTTTGCATCATTTTATGGTGATTTTGAATTTTTGTGGCAGTTTTGCATCTTTTTGTGGTAATTTTTAGTCTTTTTGTGCTAATTTTTCATCTTTTTGTGGAGGTTTTACATTGTGTTTTTTGGTGATTTGTGACTAAAAAGAGACACTAAACTCTGCATGATGTGATATCTGGGATTAATTCTGCTTTATTACAACATGATTCTTATTTTTACTCTTTATTTATTAGTCTGAGAGTATCTTTGAAAATGGTTAGACCAGATTTAGCTCATTTCCACTTGCAGATATTTTCCTAAATGTGGATTTTTTCTGCTTTTCTGGTCATCTCTGTGAAACATCACCAACAAGACTCACAAATTTGTAGAGACTCTGTTTTTTCTGTTTTACCATCTTAAAAGCGGTGACTTATCAGTAGAATTAGAATGTTCTATCTGCAGTTCTGCATGTTTATCTGTGATTTTACTGTTTTTTCCTCGTCCTGCTGCCTAACTTCAGCACTAAACTCTAAGTGTGTCCGTCTGCAGCTGATCTCATGAAGTCGTTTCTCCAGATGTTTAGAGCTGATTGTAGGAACGTCTCTAAAGTTCCTGCAGACGTTTGAACTCAGCACAGTGTTAGTGTCGGTCCACAGCTGGACTCTTGGCTCGGGATGGGATGCAGATGTTGTTCTGCAGCAGCAGTAGTTGTTCTGCAGCAGTAGTTGTTGTCCTGCAGCAGTAGTTGTCCTGCAGCAGTAGTTGTTGTCCTGCAGCAGTAGTTGTTGTTCTGCAGCAGCAGTTGTTGTTCTGCAGCAGCAGTAGTTGTTCTGCAGCAGTAGTTGTTGTTCTGCAGCAGTAGTTGTTGTCCTGCAGCAGTAGTTGTTGTTCTGCAGCAGTAGTTGTTGTCCTGCAGCAGTAGTTGTTCTGCAGCAGTAGTTGTTGTCCTGCAGCAGTAGTTGTTCTGCAGCAGCAGTAGTTGTTGTTCTGCAGCAGTAGTTGTTGTTCTGCAGCAGTAGTTGTTGTTCTGCAGCAGCAGTAGTTGTTCTGCAGCAGCAGTAGTTGTTGTTCTGCAGCAGCAGTTGTTGTCCTGCAGCAGTAGTTGTTGTCCTGCAGCAGTAGTTGTTGTTCTGCAGCAGTAGTTGTTCTGCAGCAGTAGTTGTTGTCCTGCAGCAGTAGTTGTTGTTCTGCAGCAGTAGTTGTTGTTCTGCAGCAGTAGTAGTTGTTGTCCTGCAGCAGTAGTTGTTGTTCTGCAGCAGTAGTTGTTGTTCTGCAGCAGTAGTTGTTGTCCTGCAGCAGTAGTTGTCCTGCAGCAGTAGTTGTTCTGCAGCAGCAGTAGTTGTTGTTCTGCAGCAGTAGTTGTTGTTCTGCAGCAGCAGTTGTTGTTCTGCAGCAGCAGTAGTTGTTCTGCAGCAGCAGTAGTTGTTGTCCTGCAGCAGTAGTTGTTGTCCTGCAGCAGTAGTTGTTGTTCTGCAGCAGCAGTTGTTGTTCTGCAGCAGCAGTAGTTGTTGTCCTGCAGCAGTAGTTGTTGTTCTGCAGCAGTAGTTGTTCTGCAGCAGTAGTTGTTGTCCTGCAGCAGTAGTTGTTGTTCTGCAGCAGTAGTAGTTGTTGTCCTGCAGCAGTAGTTGTCCTGCAGCAGTAGTTGTTCTGCAGCAGCAGTAGTTGTTGTTCTGCAGCAGCAGTTGTTGTTCTGCAGCAGCAGTAGTTGTTCTGCAGCAGCAGTAGTTGTTGTTCTGCAGCAGTAGTTGTTGTTCTGCAGCAGTAGTTGTTCTGCAGCAGCAGTAGTTGTTCTGCAGCAGCAGTAGTTGTTCTGCAGCACTAGTTGTTGTTCTGCAGCACTAGTTGTTGTTCTTGACGTTTGTGGTTTTGATCCTCTATGGTTCAGTTCCAGATGACTAAATGTTGTGTTGCTTTGTCGACACTGTGATCTGGAAGTTTCTTTCAGGTTGTTCATGATGTTTAGTAAAAAGATAATTCATTAAATGTGAACATTTTTGCACCAAAACAAAGGAACTGTTGGGAGTTGTGGTTATTTATAGGTTATTATTCTGTGATTTTACTGAACTGGGATCAGTTTAACCCCCTGGTTTAGAATCTCCATGTAGTTTCAGATCAGCAGCAGTGAATCAGTGAACCGCTGCTGTGAGGTTCTTTTATTTCCAGTCAGACTCCAGTGAAGCTGAAGAACTGGTTTAACTGTAGCTGGAACCAGAAGCAGCACTTCATGAATTGTTTAAGCTGCTGTGACCTTCATTTAACTCTCCTGAAGTCGTGTTTTTGGTCTAAACTGGACGTCTGTAAACATCTGCTTTCACTTTGATTCCTGCAGACGTCTTTTGAAACCCAAGCTGAAGGAGAAGTGAGTCAGGATGTGGCCTGAACTCAGCAGCTGACCCCACAGACGCCGCTTTATCTCCGTCTGCATGTTGAGGAAGTAACGACTTCAGGTCTCTGGAGTGAGAATGTGCAGAAATAAGCCTCAACATTAAACCACCTGCTGGATAAAACTGAGTCTCCTGCTGCTAAATCAGCTCAACAGCAGACCTCTGTGGAGCTCTGCGGATCCGACTTTTTAGACGCAAATGCTCGATTTTTTAAAAATCTGGGGGGTTTGGAGCAGTTTTAGAAGGGTGGTGCTTGAAATCATGATGATTTAATGTCTTTTTGTAATGAAATAGTCAGTATTTGTGCTTATTTCACATCTTTTAATGGTGGTTTTGCATCATCTTTGTGGTGACCACTAATTTTTGATACAATTTTTGCATCATTTTATGGCGATTTAGAATTTTTGTGGTTATTTTAAGTCTTTTTGTGATAATTTTGCAGCTTTTTGTGGTGATTTGTATCTTAGTTATGATTTTTAACCCTTTTGTGCTTATTTTCTATCTTTTTGTGGTAATTTAGAATCATTTCATGGTGATTCCATGTCTTTTTATGACAATTTAGTCTGTATTTGTGCTTATTTTGCATCTTTTTTTATGGCGGGTTTGCATCTCTTTGTGGTGGTTTTACCTTTTTTGATGCAATTTTTGCATAATTTTATGCTGATTTAGAATTGTTGTGGTGGTTTTGCATCTTTTTGTGGAATAGAAAGCTAGCAACAGGCACCATGACAAGACTTCTGTGGTACTTAATGACCTCCAACCAGAATTCATGTGTTTAAGAGAAACTGTAGTTGACAGCCGTCCATCCATGTTCTATACATCACTTTATCGTCTGCAGGGTGCTGAAGCATTTCCCAGCTGATTAATGGTGCCTGTTTTTGCTCTTTGTGATGTTTTTGGATGCATTTTGGTGCAGAAATATGAAAAATGCTTCCATAAAACACTTCAAATAACTGGAATTTTGTTGCCTGTGTATCTGCAGATATTTGATAAAGTCAGAGGAAATAATCCTAAACAACTGGAAGCAACAGACTAAACTTCTGTCACTGTATTAAATTTTTATTTTTATGGACATTTCTGTTTGCTTTTGGTGTTTTTTTTTCTCTGATGTCTCCGTTTGAGATGTTTTTGGATGAATTTTGGTGCAGAAATGTGGAAAAATGTTTCCTGAAATCATTTCCTGCAGTTCAGATTTGCTCAAATCATTTAGATGTTATACCGACGTGTTCCGACGACAGAAAATAGTTCTTTATTCAGTAACAACTCGGATATTTCCTGTTTTTCCTGCATCTTTAATCACGTCAGCTCAGCTCCTTGAATTTTTGCAAGCTTCACTTCTGAGTCCCGAGTTCTGACTTTGTGCCGTTTAATCTCCTATTTTGTGTTTAATCTCTGGTATTAAACTTGTCCAACCTTGAACCCGGTTTTAATCCTCCCTTTGTCCTTCCAGGTGGAGCATCCAGCAGCTCAGACATCATGGTGAACATCCCAGAATACTTTGCAGGGAAAAATGTGCTGATCTCTGGAGCAACAGGCTTCATGGGGAAGGTACTGAATTCAGAGTTTTATCCACATTACACACCATTAGAAAGTCACTTCTTTACAGACTGCAACTGTTTTGTGACCAATTTTAGAGACAAATGTGCAAAAACTTTTAATTCTTTGTCGTCTATTATGTGAAAGACCATTTTTACCATTTTTCTTCTGTTATTTTTCAGGAAACAATAAAAAAATGGACACAAAATAACAAAAACAAGATAGAAAATGGTAAAAACGGGACAAAAAACAACAAAAATGAGACACAAAACAACAAAAAACGAGACCCAAAAGAACAAAAACAAGATAGAAAATGTTTAAAATAAGACACACAACAACAAAAACGAGACATAAAACAACAAAAACAAGACAGAAAATGGTAAAAATGAGACACAAAATTACTGCAGAGGGAAACAACTGTCTCCGAGACACACAAAACTGTAAATGATGTCTGAGTTCTTCTTCTGTTTTAATGTGAAGGTCTAAGCCATCTCTTCCTGTCCTGAAACTTCTGTTTTATTGTGAAGGTCTTAGCTGTCTCTTCCAGTCCTGAAGGTTGTGTTTTATTGTGAAAGTCTAAGCCATCTCTTCCTGTCCTGCAGGTTCTTCTGGAGAAGCTGCTCCGGTCGTGTCCAGATGTGGGATCTGTCTACGTCCTGGTTCGGTCTAAAGCCGGTCAGAGTCCTGAGGAGCGGATCTCTGATATGATCAGCTGTAAGGTGAGACTCTGACTAACGTCTGGATGAAAACAGGAACCTGATCAACCGTTAAACTTTATTATTACGTTTCTGTCCTTCCTGTAAGAAAGATTCCTTCATAGTTCTTGATGTTTCTGATGTTTTCTGGTCTTTAAGAACCTGTTTGGGTTTTCCTTTTATGAGAAAAAAAATGACCATAAAGGGGACACAAACAAACAAGACACAAAACAACAACAACCAGACAGATAGCAACAGAAAGAGGACGCATAGTGACCACAAAGGGATAAAGTTGTCTCAAAGACACAGAAAATGACAAAAACTAGACAAGAAACAACAAAAATGAGACGGAAAACAACTAAAACGAGATAGAAAATCACAAAAGCAATGAGACACAAAATGACCACAAATGGAAAAAGCTGTCCCAAAGGCACACAAAACAACAAAAACAAACTAGAAAATGACAAAAATGAGACACAAAATGACATTGAAGACAGACATAATGACCACAATGTGAGGAAATCATCTCACCGACACAGAAAATGACAAAAACAATAAAAATGAGTCCGAAAATGGCAAAAACGAGACACAAATCAACAAAAATGAGATGGAAAACAACTGAGCCGAGATAGAAAATGACAGAAACAAGACATAAGACAAAAAAATGAGACACAAAACAACAAAGAGATAGAAAATGACAAAAATGAAACACAAAATAACATTAAACAAGACAGATAGCAACAGAAAGGGGACACAAAATTACCACAAATGGATGGAATTGTCTCAAAAACACATAAAATGACAAAAACTAGACACAAAACAACAAAAACAGGACGGAAAATGACAAAAACGAGACAGAAAACAAGAAAAATCAGACACAAAACCAGATATAAAAGACAGACAACAACAAAAAAGAGACACAAAATAACCACAAATGGATAAAGTTGTCTCAACAACATGACATAATGACATGATAAATAGCATGATAAAATGACAAAAACAAGACCTGAAACAACAAAAATGAGACGTAAAACAACACAAACGTCTATCAGAACATCAGAATCATTAGAGGCAGGAAGGTTTAGAGTCTCGAGGTTCATGTAGACTAAAAGCTGGTTTATTTCTGTTCCAGCAGCTTATTTATTTATTTGTTTGTTTGTTTATTTACTGTCTTGTCTTCTCCCTGTCAGCTGTTTGAGCGTCTGCAGGACGAGCAGCCGAGCTTTAAGGAGAAGATCGTAGCTCTGAGCAGCGACCTGACGCTGCCGGACCTGGACCTGAACCGAGACCACCAGAACCTCCTTTCAGACCGAGTCCATGTGGTGTTCCACTGCGCCGCCACCATCCGCTTCAACGAGCCGCTCAAGTCAGTACGAGTTAAGTTAATTACAACAAGTCAGTCCTAGTTAATCTAATTCATTATCTAATTATTAAAGTCAGATTAACTGACCCTAGTCAGTCCTAGTTAATCTAATTAATTACAACAAGTCAGTTCTAGTTCCCAGGATTTAATTATATGATGATGATGATGATGATGATGATGATGATGATGGCAATGGTGATGAAGCAGCGGGATGTGTGATGTGTCGGTTTGTTCACCTCTGACAGATCAGTTGTGTTGACGGATCAGTTGTGTGGACGGATCCGTTGTGTTGACGGATCAGTTGTGTGGACGGATCCGTTGTGTTGACGGATCAGTTGTGTTGACGGATCAGTTGTGTTGACGGATCCGTTGTGTGGACGGATCCGTTGTGTTGACGGATCAGTTGTGTTGACGGATCAGTTGTGTTGACGGATCCGTTGTGTTGACGGATCCGTTGTGTTGACGGATCAGTTGTGTGGACAGATCCGTTGTGTTGATGGATCAGTTGTGTGGACGGATCAGTTGTGTTGACGGATCCGTTGTGTTGATGGATCAGTTGTGTGGACGGATCCGTTGTGTTGACGGATCAGTTGTGTTGACGGATCAGTTGTGTGGACGGATCCGTTGTGTTGACAGATTTGTGTTACTGTTGAGACGTGAAACCCGACACATCTGGATTTCCTCCAGTTCTATCAGAGGATCTAGTTTCTCTGGAGGAAGAACACGGTTGTTTTCAGATTCCTGCTGCTAATTTCCTCATTTACATCCAGTTAAACACATAGAAGTTTTAGTAGTATTATGTAGTAAAAATACAGTATAACATAGTATAGTAGTACTGTAGTTTAGTGTCAGTTTAGTGTCATATAGTCTAACATAGTATAGTATAGTACATTATAGTATATTATAATGTAGTCCACTGTAGTATATTATAATATTGTGTAGTATATTGTGGTAGTGTATATAAAAGTATAATATAGTTCCATATAGTTCCGTATAGTTCCGTATAGTTCCGTATAGTGCTGTATAGTAGAGTAGAGTAGAGTATAGTATAGTATAGTATAGTATAGTAGAGTAGAGTAGAGTAGAGTAGAGTAGAGTAGAGTAGAGTAGAGTAGAGTAGAGTAGAGTAGAGTAGAGTAGAGCAGAGCAGAGCAGAGCAGAGCAGAGCAGAGCAGAGCAGAGCAGAGCAGAGCAGAGCAGAGTAGAGTGTAGAATAATTTTGATCTCAGAGTCAATCAGGATGAAAATATTTCACTAGTATTGATCTTCTCATGTTTTAACTTTAAATGCTGATAAAGTGAACCATAAAAAAACACACCTTAGTTCTTGTCCCTCTGTCTATCTCTGATGTCCAACCCTAACCCTGTTCCGTCCTCCTCAGAGATGCGATGCAGCTGAACGTCCTGGCCACCCAGAAGATGCTGTCTCTGGCCCGCAGGATGAAGCAGCTAGAGGTCTTCATCCACGTCTCCACGGCTTACGCCAACTGCGACCGCGAGCTGATCGAGGAGGTGATTTACCAGCCGCCGGTGGACTACCGCAAACTGATCGACACTCTGGAGTAAGGCCTGCTGCTGCCGAGTACAGATGTTGGGACAGATGTTATCAGTGCAGAGCGTCGGGGGATTAGAGGGTTTAAACAGATTCTTGATGCATTAGAAGTAAGTAGAAGGTTTTCTGAAGATTAATGCCACTGAGCTCCACTGGAAAAGGCTGCTGATGTTAAAGAGTGTCACTGAGAGTCCATTACAGGAGCTTTAGGATGGATTAGAGGCTGAATGTTCAGGAGAAGTCTGTAGCAGGACGACATGTAGAGTCTGATGGAGACTAAAGACTGACCTCCTGGGTGTAAGTACAGTGTAACTACAGGATAATGTCACAGAGTACGTTATAGTCTAGTAAAATCTAGTAAAACACATTATAGAGTAGTAAAGTACAGCATAGTTTAATACAATACAAACTCATTTTAGTTCAGCCCTGTTGGATCTCAAATGACCAGTAAAATCAGAACATAATAAAAACCACAACTCCTCATGTTTTCCTTTGTTTTAGTGCAAAAAGTCCATTCTGAAATGGTTCATATTTAATTCACTATCTTTTTCCCAAATGTTATAAACAAATGATAATTTCTTAAGAAAAATAAGGTTAAATTCAACAACATTCAGCCTCAGTTTATCATTTCCACATTACAACTTCCAGATCACAGAGTGTCTACAAAGGAACACAACATTTAGTCATCTGGAACTGAACCAGAGAGGATTTACTATATGAACAAAGCAACTTGTCAAGATCTAGAAATTATTATGAAAGAGATTTACACATTCACAGTTTGCAGTTCATGTATTCTCTGTAATTTTTACTCTTTACAAAGTCGTCCTGCGGGCCGGATTGGATCCTCTGGAGGACCAATTTTGGCCCACGGGTCGAATGTTTGACACCCCTGTAATATATTATAGTAGAATATACTACATTATATTATAGTATAGTGTAGTCTAATACATTGAATTATGATATTCTGTTCTATAATAGTATAATTTTTATTGTACAATATAGTAAATAGTCATGTAGTATAATATACTAAAGTATCATACTCTATAGTATATTACAGTATATAATATGCTATAGTATGTTATGGTATAGAACATACCACATGTTAGTAGATAGATATAGTGTTGTGTGATATATTGGTTTATATAGTATATAGTAGTATAGTATATGTAGTATAATATAATAGTATAATCTACTATAGTATAGTGTAGTATTATGTAATACAAGAGCATGGTGGAGTTTAGTATAGTAGATTATAGTGTACTATGGTATATTATGTACCATAGCGTGGTATACCATAACATACTATAGTATATTATACAGTATACTACAGCATATTATATATAGTATGGTACATATAGTTTGGTGCAACATATAACATACTATGGTATATTACATACCACATCATGGTACACAATATACCATAGCATACTATAGTATGGTATATGATATACCATACTATAGTATATGCTGTAGTATATTATATATAGTATGGTATGTTATATACCATACTATATATAATATACCATACTATACATAATATATTATGTAATATACTATAGTATGTTTTGTGTAGTATGGTATATTATATATAGTATGGTATATACAGTATGGTATACTATATAACCTCCAATGTATGTTAAGTAGTATACCACACTATATTTACCACACCATATTATGTTATATATAATATGGTGTATTATATAGCATACTGTACATAATTTACTATAGTATTGTGAGATAATATACCGTACTATGTACCATAATAGACCATACTATAGTACACCATACGTCATTAAATTTATTTTGTTGTTGTAAAATTATTCTGAACCTTCGACCTTGACTAAAGATCATAAGTGGACCCTCTGAGTAGTAACTCTGAAAACCTCGTAGACTTTAGCTTTCAGCCCGAAGCTAAACTGCTGAGGATGAATAAGATTTATTTCTATGTATAAAAAAACAGCTTCAGTTCCAAACCCTGAGGGAACATAAATGAACACAGAGTACCTCCAGCAGACATCAGTCTAACGTTGTCCTCCTGTGGCTCCAGCTGGATGGACGATGATCTGGTATCGGCTCTGACTCCGAAGCTGATTGGAAAGCGTCCCAACACCTACACCTACACCAAAGCTCTGGCTGAGTATCTGGTGCAGCAGGAGGCCGGAGACCTGAACGTGGCCATCGTCAGACCCTCCATAGTGGGAGCCAGCTGGAAGGAGCCTTTCCCAGTGAGTCGTACTGGTGACAGTGGTGGTGTTTAGACTGTTCTTCAGGGTTTTAACGGATTCTCTGGAGATCTTAGCTTTATTTAAGAGGCTGGGTATTCATTGGAGAGCTTTATTTCTTCATTTTATGGTCAGATTATGAAATATTTTCACTGAAAACTCTCAGCTAGTCCTGCTCAGAGCAAAACTTCATCATCTAGATATACTGCTGCTGCAAAAATCTCCTGAGCTTCAGTGGTAGTGCTTCTCCTCGCTGCTTTTGTGCTCACCAGACTTGTGCTCTCATTTGTGCACTTGATCACCACACTTTTGTTTTCAGATTTTGGTGCTCGCCAGACTTTTGATGTTAAATATGTGTGCTCGCCAAATTCCTGCCATCAGATTTCTGTGCTCGCCAAACTTCGGCTCAACAAACATCTGCTCTCAGATGTTGGTGCTCACCAAACGTCTGCCTGAAATTTGTGCACTCACCTAAATTCTGCTCTCAGATTTGAGTGTTCTCTGAACTTCTGCTCTTAGATTTTGCTCTTGCCAAACTTCTGCTCTTTGATTTGTATGCTGCTAACTTCTGCTTTCAGATCTGTGTGCTCACCAAACTTCTGCTCAGGATAGTGTGCTTCAGACTTCTGCTCTGATTTCTGTGCTCACCAAAGTTCTACACAAAATTTGTGCACTCACTAAACTTCTGCTCTCAGATTTTGGTGTTTGCCAAACTTCTGCCCGAAACTTGTGCACTTGATAGACTTCAGTTCTTATATCTGTGCACTCGACAAACTTCTGCTCTCAGATTTATTCGCTCACCAAACTTCTGATCTCGGATTCCTGCACTTTTCTAAATTCTGCTCCCAGATTTGAGCGTTCTCTGAACTTCTACTTTTAGATTTGTGCGCTCATAAAACTTGTGCTCTCAGATTTGTGCATTTGCCAAACCTCAGCTCTTAGATTTTTTTAACTCAACAAACTTCTGCCCAAAATTTGTACACTTGCCAAACTTCTGCTCTCAGATTTGAGTGTTCTCTGAACTTCTACTCTTAGATTTGTGTCCTCATAAAACTTGTGTTCTTGGATTGTGCGCTCAACAAACTGATGCTCTCAGATTTTGGTGTTGCCAAACTTGGACTCTTAGATTTGTGCGCTCACTCGGATCTTTGTGAAACAATCCTGTCAAACATCCCCAACCAATAGACTGCCAGCTATGAGGTTGGCCAATGCGGTTGTTGCTCTCAATGAAAACCCAGCGTTTGATCAAAGATAGGAGAATAAATCTGTCAGATTGGGTTTAAAATGCACCAACAATGACAAAAACACACTGAAGTAACACGAAACACATCACAGGATCTCGTCTTGTCCTAGTTTTTAATGCGTTAAAAGGAAAAACATGCACATTGTCAGAACAAATCACGTTATAAAAGTTCCTCAGGTAGTTTCCAGGTGTTCCAACTGTTTGGTGTTGAAACCAGCTGTGGTATCAAAACTACAGATCTCTCAGCACAGATCTGTCAGAGCTGTAAACCTCTGACTAACACTCAGCTGAGCAGTAAAGCCAGCGAAGCTGGAATGTGATGAATGTGGACTACAGAAGCTCTGCACACGTTTGTGGTTGATCGCTGCAGAAAGCTGAAGGATTGTTGGGTTTCTGGTTTAGGGAAGATTTCAGCTTTTACCCTCCAACAGTTGTAGTTTAAAAGCTGCTCATTGTTTAGTAAACTATCAGGGAAAAGAATAAATGCAATTGCATTCATTTCCTCTGTTTCTGTTTCAGGGCTGGATCGACAACTTCAACGGACCCAGTGGGATATTTATTGCAGTAAGTAGAGAAAGAAAAACGCTAAAAGTGACATAAACATAAAGTGTCGAGCAAAAGTTTGACGCATTTTAAGGCAAGATCAAATAGAATTTATTGTCCCCTGAAGGGAAATTTGCCCCGAGCAGTCGAACAGATTTTACAGCATCTAATAAAACCGAAACGTTCAACGAGGCGAAGAATCACACCATCATGGACGAAAACATTCCTACTGCACATATTCCACACGAGAATAAAAAACCTTGTAGAAACATCAAGAGTTGAGGTTGTTGAGTGCTTTAGATGTTTGGATTCAGCAGGATTTGGGTTTAATGAGGTAACGTCAGGTTTAACTCTTGAGTTTTCAGGTTCATGAAGCTGGTTTACCTTCCTAGCTTATGCTGAACGTCCAGTTTAAGGAGTTTCTAGAGTTCATCTAAACTCTTTTCTTTCCTTGATGAGGTTTAGATTTCCAATCGAGGGAACTTGCTTTGGTTTTTTCCTGCTGTCTGCAAGAATTGTAACCACTGAACAGTAACTTTTAGTGCTGTATAGTCGTAAAGCAGACACTGATGAAGCACGAAAACCTTTTTAGATTTGCAGTAAACCCTCTGACTTGTTTAAATGATTTGTTTTTTACTTGTTGCCAACACTCTTTAACACCATCGGGGCTGCAGCATGAAGCCGTCCAATGCAGATTCGGTCGCAGCATCCTGACAGAATCACAGGACCGACTGGACCAGCAGATGTTGGTCTGGTTGTTGGGTTCACAGAGGAAACGTGACGTTACACATCCTGGGTGTGTTAGACTGGCTTTGCAGCAAAGGCCTCAGGAAACGCTGAATCCTGAATTGCTTCACGCCCTGCAGCTTTAAATTCTTCAGATGACAGTTTGCTCTCTGTCACACATACGACGCTGTTTGTTCCTGGACTGACAGAGTTTCCTGTGAGGTGTCTTATTTGTTGTTCCTCTGTGATATTTAGACAACATGCTGGCTTCAGGTTGAGTGAGCAGCTCTATTCTGATGTATTTGTTAATGTTGATATGCTTCAGTTTTCAGCAGCAGTTTCAGGTTTCATTCATTTGGATTCCCTTTAGCGGTCACTGTTCCTCTGGGATTCAAACTCCTTCAAATACAACGGTCATTAGTGGTGTTGCTGCACTGAGTTTACTAGCTTTTATTTGGGACAGAAAACTAACTTCTGTAAAATATTTTGGCTGAGTTTTGGGAATTTCATGTTTTCAGACCATAGAATTTTTGTATTTTCACTCTCAAAACAACCTGTGAAGCCATTTTAATGGTTCAGTATCTCCAGAAATCAAACTCCAATAGCAATGAAGTGTGGTGAGAACGCAGATAGAATAATTTCATCAGATCAGAATGATTGAATGGATCCAACAGAGGACATATTTTTAATTATTGGAGCTTGAAAATGGATAAAATCACAGTTATTTCTAACTCGTCTGGTGTCGTGACCCTGGGAAATTCCTGTAAGTGTATATATATTGATGGATCCATATTTCTGCTAAAATACAGACTTAGATCTACGTTTCACCAAAGATGACTTGAATCTCGTCTCAAATGACTTGAAAGTTGTCCAAACATTTGTTTAAAATAAGATAAAGATGGGACAACATGATTCAACATTGTCAAAATGACAATTATCAATAATTATTGGGCCTTGAAAATTGAAAAAACGTGGAAAAAATGCAAACAAGTGTGGTTTTGTGTCTTCATAAAGTCCCTGTAAGTGTATACATATGAATGGATCCATATTTCAACTAAAATACAGTCTTTGGTCGACATTTCACCAAAGATGACTTGAATTTTGTCTGAAATTACTTGAAATTTTTCGAGAAAGGCTCAGAATTGATCCCAAATAAGATAAAGTTCATCCAAAATGGCTTCAAACATGCCTGAAATTCTCCAAAGTGTCAAAAAATACTTGAAACTTGTCCCACAAGACTCAGAATTATTTGAAACTTTATTCAAACTAAGATGAAGATGGTCTAAATTGACTCGAAATGTTAACAATAATAATTATTGGTTCTTGAAAACGGAATGAAGTGCAAAATGTCCAATCCAGGTTGGTATTGTGTCTCCATAAAGTTCCTGTAGGTGTATATCTATAGATGGATCCATATTTCTACTAAAATACAGTCTTTGGTTGACATTTCACAAACTTTTGAGGATCTAACATCAGTAGAATTTGATGTTAAACTTTGACCAGACAAAGCTCCAGTTTTGAGATATTTTGACGTGAAACCAGTTTAAAATGACTTAAAATGCCCAAAATGTCTCATAATTATCCTGAAAGATTTGAAACATGTCTAAAATGTCTCCAAATTCTTCAAAATTAGACCCAAAAGTTACATAAAATTATCCCAAGCTACTCAAAATTGTTCAGAATGACTCAAAATTTGTCCAAATTGACAATAAAGAATATCATTGGCCAATAAGTATGAAAATCAGTACAAAATTTACAACCAGGCTTGTGTTGTGTCTCCATAAAGTTAATGTAAGTGTATATATCAATATTTCACCAACTTTTGAGGCTCTAACATCAGTAGAATTTGATGTGTTAAAGTTTGACCAGACAAGGTTCCAGTTTTTAGATATTTAGACTAAATGTTGATGTGGACTCATTGGTAGGAACCAGAACCTGGTGTTCATAGAGGTCTAGATGTTGGTGTTCATAGAGGTCTAGATGTTCATAGAGGTCTAGATGGTGTTCATAGAGGTCTAGATGTTCATAGAGGTCTAGATGGTGTTCATAGAGGTCTAGATGTTCATAGAGGTCTATATGTTGGTGTTCATAGAGGTCGAGATGTTGGTGTTCATAGAGGTCTAGATGTTCATAGAGGTCTATATGTTGGTGTTCATAGAGGTCTAGATGTTCATAGAGGTCTATATGTTGGTGTTCATAGAGGTCTAGATGTTCATAGAGGTCTAGATGTTCATAGAGGTCTAGATGTTGGTGTTCATAGAGGTCTACATGTTCATAGAGGTCTAGATGTTGATGTTCATAGAGGTCTAGATGTTGATGTTCATAGAGGTCTAGATGTTGGTGTTCATAGAGGTCTAGATGTTGTTAAATGAGCAGAGTTACAATATGCTTCCTGTTGTCTTCATGTTGGGACTTTAACAACATATGAGGCTTTTTTGGCCTTAATCTTCCCATAGAGAAATTGGAAATGAACGTATAAAACCGTAACATGATACCTTTTATCTCTGATTGAGATATTTGGTTTTGTTGATCCAGTTAACACAACGAAGCCTGGATAAGTTGAACTTGCGTTAACAGTCGTTCTCCTGCAGGCTGGTAAAGGAATCCTACGTACGATGAGAGCTTCTAATGACGCCGTGGCCGATCTAGTTCCTGTAGACGTCGTCATTAACGCCACGCTGGCTGCAGCCTGGTACTCCGGATCGTACGCCAGGTTGGACGATCACACTCGTGTTCTCTCACATGCATTTTCTGCTCAAATTGTACTGAAATGTATTGTTAAAGTGGAATTCAGCTGAAATGTTCCCTCCTGTCTGCAGGCCTAAAAACATCCTGGTCTACAACTGCACGACTGGAGGTATCAACCCGTTCCACTGGGGGGAAGTTGGTACGTTTTCTTCCCTGAACACAGCCTGTCAAATCCCCCGACAATAGCAGCTTAAACACCAAACCACCAGCCCTGATTGTAATCTGAGTCTCTGCTGCCACACCCCAACTGGGAGTCTTTGTTCACCAGTTCCTTCCAGATACAGGTTCAGAGCAGAAACACGACAGTTTTCTTAGATTACTCAAATCACACTTCTTATCTTGTATTAAGATACATTTAGTAAATAACAAATATTCACTCAAATAGTAAAACTGCTTAGTTTCTTTTTCAAACTTAATGATTTCATTTGCAGATGTTGAAGAATACTACTACATATTATTATTTTTTCATTTTTTATTTTAAGCTTCAGTGGGAGCTGCACAGATCTGATAAATGTCAGGTTTTGTGTGGAAGAAGAATAAAAGATTCAACCTCTTTTTGCTACATTTTGGGCTTTTGATTGAACTATCAATCCTAAGACCAAAAATATTGCATGAAAAAAACGGTAATGGTGCTAGCTGACAACTTCTTGTCGATATTGTACAGCCAGTTTTACTCTGTTCATGTAGAAAATGACAACTTGATTATCAGATAACTGCAAAAAATATAAATTATGACATGAGGAGGAAGAAAGAATATATAAACAAATTAAAAGGGAAGTACATTATAAGCAAAACAACAGGCTAACTTGCTAGCACTAAAGTTCCAAGTACGTTTCAACTACTTTGGCAGCTCCAGTTGATCAGAAAATGGGAAATTGTTCTTTTAAGCCGTTAGCTGAGGAACATCTTGTGACATTTATGACCAACTCTAAGGTACTGTCAAGAGGTTCCACCGATAAAAAGCAAAAACAGTGCCTGGTTTAAATTTGGCGGCGACCCCTTCAAAATGGTGTCGCTGCACAAAAACACTACTTGATGGGAGTGGTGGTCATAATCTAAACCAGGAACAGCTTTTACTTCTTAAACACACAGATTTTGAACTTCTTGATGGAACCTCCTCTTTGATGTTTTGGTGGAACGCAGTGGAATAGAGACAAGTAGAAAATAATTGAAGTTGGATAAAGAATAAAAGAGAAAAACAAACATTGCAAGACAAATAAAAAGCAAGTGTAGGAAGTTCAGTCTTATAAAAGTAATAAAAATAGAGGGATGGAGGTATTTTTAGTCTTGTGTAAAGTGAGAAGCTCAAGTTTGTAATGAATTGCTGAAGTATTGATTAGCTTTGTATGAGATTTTACCACGTTGTGGGTTGTTTATTTCGGGGTTTTTGGTCAGTCTTTCAATAAATTGTAGCATCAAAGGATATCTGGGGTAGTTTTAGTAGATCAAGGTAACACAGGAAGTCTTTCAGCTACTGTAGGTATAAAGCCAAGAACCTCTATGAGAAATGTTTGTCATCCAGGTCCTGGTAGTCCAGCTCCAACAGAACGCAGCTTCAGTAGAACGCAACTCCTTCAGTCCTACAGTTCTTCAGTTCTGAGCTGAACTGAAGAAGCCTCTTGGATGAGAGACGAAACACCTTCAGGAACCTCAAAGAGGAGTCCTGTTGCGTTCTACTGAAGCTCCTAGGATGTGTGATGAATCTTCCAGCTGCTCATTGACGCCTTGTGTTGAACAACCTTCTCTTCTTAGAGTACCATGTAATATCCACTTTCAAGAGGAACCCCCTTGAGCAGGCCTTCCGTCGGCCCAATGTTAATCTCACATCCAATCACCTAATCAATCAGTACTGGATCGCCGTGAGCCACAAAGCTCCGGCCTTCCTCTATGATCTGTACCTCAGGCTGATTGGACGACAACCCAGGTAACCTCACCGTCGCCGACTTGGACCGCTGCTGTCCTAACGACAACAACCCGACACAAACCTCTGCTGCTTCACTCCTCTCACTCTTCTGTTAGCGTAGCCGCCTGACGTCATAGCCGCAAAGTGTTAAAGATGCTTGTGTGCAGTTTTGTTGGTTTTTAAGAGTGTATAACCCAGCGGCCTTCCTGATGGGTTCTGCACTCTTTGCCACTTGCAATGTTAATAGTTTTGGTCGAGTTTCCGAAATGTTAACGGACTCAGGTCATCTCAGATCAGCCCATAAATGGACTGAGGTGGACCTGAGTTTGCAGACGTTTTTGGGAACTCGGCTCGGGTGTTGGTCCTTTGTAAAAAACCCTCTGCTAGCTTGTAAACTGCCTCGACAGTGGGAACTGGATCCAGTTTGGTGTAGGGATGTCCCGATCCCATCAAGGTATCGATGCAAACCTCAGGCCAATCCTTCAGCAGTGGTAAAGAGAGAGTTTAATTAGCAGCATGGATGCTAATTAATAGGATGCTAACGGTGCACATTTTGAAGAGTTCAATCAATAACTGGCAGCGTTGTCAATCAACAATGGAATAATTAACAGACATTTTATTGGGTGGCTATGGTGGCTCTGGTTTCTATGCTACTGGGATAAAGGAACACTGTGTCAGGACGACAGTATTAGTACCACAGTGCCACCTACTGAACTGGATTATTGATATAGGGTTCAACCTATAGTTTTAAAAGATTAGCACCATCCAAAATACCATCAGCCGTAGTTTTAAAAGTTTATTCTACCAAAAATACTACTTCCTGTCCAACTACTTACAGTTCTAAAGGTTTATTCTACCAAAAACACTACTTTCTGTCCAAATAGTTGAAGTTTTAAAGGTCTTTCTCCATCCAAACACTTGTACTTTAAAAGGTTTATTCCATCCAAAATATTACTTCGTTAGTAGTTTACATTTCGTTTGAGCTCCCTATAGTTTTAATGTTTTCCACCCGAAATAGTGCTTTCTGTCTAACTACTTTTTAAAATTTTATTATACCGAAAGTACAACTTTCTGTGCTACCAGAAATATGCAATCCTAATCAATCCTAGTTTGTCTTAAAAACATGAGACCTGGTTAGAGGTCATTAAACATCTCAGAAATCTTTGTCATGGTGCCTGTTGCTAGCTAAACCCCCACCATACTCTCTGCTTTAACATGAACTATAGTCTGAGTGACAACGCCTCTGGTCTCTACAGGATTAAACAGGAAGTGGCTCCACCTGCTGGAATAACCAGGTACTACAGCTGATCTACAACACATTGAAACCAGACAAAATCCTAGAAATGCATTTTTTTTCTTGACCCATAGCAGAGCTATTCAGTTGTCAAGCACCTACATTGGGTTGATTCTAATAATTTCACTGTAATTTAAGTGTGTATAATCTACTGTAATCACATCAGATTGGGATTAAATGACTCAGATCAGATTAAGTGTAAAAACACTAGTAAAGGCATATTTGTAGTTACTATGGTAAAAGAAAAAAAAACGGACCGTGGTATGTGTATTAAATCCAAAAGCTCTTTGTTTATTGGAAGACTTGGCGTTAATACATATTACCATGGTCCAAGAAACCACCTTACATATCTTAAGGCTATTTTTACAGCCATAAGACATAAAGCGACTATGACTACAAGAAGCAACATCATTGGTCAACATCATAGACTGCATTCTATTGGTTAACTCACAAAGATTCAAGAGCACAAACCCAAACATTAAATCGATCAGATCGGAGCCAAGCCAACTTGACTGGGACATCCCTACAATCATGTTACGATGCTAATGACATGCTAGCAGAGTCTTCATTCAGGGCCTGCATCTTGCTTTGTATTAATATAGGAAGAGGAAACACATTCTTCTTCTTCTTCATCTCGTCCTCTGTGTCCTCGTTGTCCCGTCATCTGTATCTCTCTCCCACAGAGTACTGTATAAACATGACCTTCAAGACCAATCCCTTAGAGCAGGCCTTCAGAAGGCCCAATGTCAATCTGCGCTCCAACCCCTTTACTAATCAGTACTGGACCGCCGTCAGCCACACTCTGCCGGCTCTGCTCTATGACGGCTATCTCAGGCTGACGGGCCGCAAGCCCCGGTAAGCTTCAACTGCCCCTCAACCCTGTCCCAGCCAGCCCCCATGTGTTCTCCACTTGTTCTCCACATGTTCCCAGATGTTGTCAGATGTTCTCCACATGTTGTCAGATGTTCTCCACATGTTCCCACATGTCCTCCACATGTTCCCACCATGTTATCAGATGTTCTCCACATCCCTACATGTTCCCACCATGTTCTCAGATGTTCTCCACATGTTCCCCACATGTTCTCAGATGTTCTCCACATGTTCTCACATGTTCCCACCATGTTATCAGATGTTCTCCACTTCCCTACATGTTCTCAGATGTTCTCCACATGTTCCCACATGTCCTCCACATGTTCCCACCATGTTCTCAGATGTTCTGCACTTGTCCCCGCATGTCCTCAGATGTTCTCCACGTGTTCCCACATGTCCTCCACATGTTCCCACCATGTTCTCAGATGTTCTGCACTTGTCCCCACATGTCCTCAGATGTTCTCCACATGTTCCCTATATGCCCCCATGTTCTCAGATGTTTTCCACATCTGAGAACACGTGGGGAACATGTATTCTCAAATGTTCTCCACATGTTCCCCACATGTTAGATACATGTTCCCAGATGTTCCCCACATGCTCCCACCATATTCTCAGATGTTCTTAACATCTGAGAACATCTCAGATGCTCTCAGATGTGGAGAACATGTGGGGAACATGTGTTGTCAGATGTTCTCTACATGTTTTCCATATGCCTCCATGTTCTCAGATGTTTTCCACATCTGAGAACACGTGGGGAACATGTGTTCTCAGATGTTCTCCACATATTCCCCACGTTAGGCCCATGTTCCCAGATGTTCCCTACATGCTCCCACCATGTTCTCAGATGTTCTCAACATGTTCCCACATGCTCCCCAACATGTTTTCAGATGTTTTTCACATCTGAGAACATCTCCAGTGTTCCCACATGTTCTCCACATGTCCCTAGATGTTCCCCACATGTTCCACACATCCTCCACATGATCCTCACATGTTCTCCACATGTTTCTACCATGTTCTCAGATGTTCACCACGTTCCCACCATTCTAAAGCCCTTTTCAGACATCGAATACACCACATTGCTGCTTCATTAGTCTTCTAGTGTTCTGTTTTTCTGATGTTATTCTGATTTTCATGATCCAACGACTTCATTCAGACCTCACAGTGAAGAAATTAACTCTTCAAAAACGTAAAAGCTGAGATGGCAGTCTTACCGAGTAAAGGCAGAAAAACTTTCACATGAAAGACAAAGGCGACACGACAGTAGTCTTACTAGGTCGGATCAAGTAGTATTCACAAGTCGGAAATACGTGACGGAGGCAATTTAAGGAAGATTTTTTCCACTTTTAAGCACAAATATTGGACAAAAACATCAGAAAGAGCACCATGTTGATAAAAATACAACTTTACTGCCCATGAAGACAGATTGTGATTAAAGGGAGCCAATAATGAAAGGAACAGTTTGTTGTTTCCAGCTGTTTTGGATTATTTTCTCCAAGTTTAAAAGAGCTGTGCATATCTACGCCCATGGAACAACTGTTATTTCACCTTTATGTGGCCTTGAGAGCATTTTCATCCTTTTCATTTGAGGTTTTTTGGAGAACTTCGACTGTAATAATGCATACAATATAAATGTTCAACTGGAATTTCAACCTCAGTCCCTATAATACATCTATGATACACTGTGTAAAGTCGTGTATGTAATGGTGTCATCAGCATAGAGGTGTATCCGGGAGGCACCAGTAGCCTTGGCCACGTCATTTATGTAGATGGAAAACAAAGTTGGGCCCAAGATGGAGCCTTGTCTTAAAACTGCTATCGCAGCTTTTACGTGAAAGATGAAGCCAACACACTCAGATGCGATCAGATTAACAGAAATCATGTCTGAAAAGCGCTTCACTGTGTGTCTCTGACTGGATTTGTGGGTTGGTGGAAGCAAAGACGAGTCCAGGGCAGCAGAAACGATTGCAGCGTCTGAACTTGACCTCGTGGCAGCAGCCGGACTTGGTTGATAAAGACGGCTCGTCACGACTCGGTTTCCATCCTTTTCGCTGTGATCACGACGTCCATCATTCCTCCCTCCGATCCTCACCCAATCAGCCAGTCACGACAGACCCTGACTCACCACGGGACTTCCTGGTCGAAGCAGAAAGTTGTGTTCAGTTGGAGATGCGTTACGTCTCTCTGGAAACAACGAGGCTGCATTTCAACTGATTTCTGTCCACATCTGTGTTTGCTTTTCTCTCTTTACTGCTCTTTTATTCTGCTAAACCAGAGACATTTCAGACAGCGAGTGTTCTACAACATGAAGAATTTTGATGTAAATATGTCTCCAAAAACTAAACTATCGTCATGTGGATGTAGGTGAGATTACTGACCTGAAAACAAATCTTATCTGCCAGAAATGCTTTTTTAAAAAGCTCAAACTACCTCTGACTCTTATGGAAAACACATTCATCCATTTATAGCCTACTATATTTTGAGTTTGTGTTTTCCTTTGTGTTCAAAAAGGAAACTAAAGCCTCAAACTCCCTCTGATAAGGGCTACATTGGCCAGAACTTCACACTGCCTCTGAAATGAACTTGGTTTAACAGTAAACTCACATTTCATTGGTTTTCTTTGGTCCTCACTGGGTCGTCTGCATGTTTTTTTGTCACGTCCTTTGAATCATTCACAGAGAATCTGAGTCATCAGAGTAAATGTTCAGTTCTTTTGATTCATAAACTAAAACTGTTGAAAATCTCCAATTTAAATCTGGTAAAACTGTTTATTTAATCTACTGAAACTCAGATTTTCCTCAGTGTTTCTACATCCTCACACCAACTACCAAAGCACCATAAATTATCACATACATCTGAACTAACACAGAAATGAAGTGTACTAACTGGATTCTCTTGTGTTACCAGGAGGACGATATTCTGTTTATGTTTCTGGAACTAAAGCCGATTTAGTTTGAATTATTTTGGGTAAAATATTGAACTGAATCTTGGTCCATTATAAAACTCTACTGTTTGTCCTCCTGACCAGCACACAGATTAAATCCAGTTAATTTCTGCTGATTTTTTTCAGTCACTGTCCTTAGAGGAAGAAAACTCTTAACCTGACAGCTTACGGTGCTATGAGACAGTTTGAGAAACCTCACTGGGTTATTTGGCAAGTTTCTAAAGATGTTAAAGTGGTGAAACCAGTATGTACATTTCCAAATCTGAAGCCACAGTCATCACGTATTGTTGCTGTCCAGTGAAAACGAAGTTCCTAATTTGGGAAATTCCTGTTCACTTTCCGAGAGATTTAAGCGAGAGACACAACACCATGAAATGACATCTTAGTCAAACATGGGCAGGATGGTCACCTTCACAAGAGTGTTTCTGGCTGAGTATGTGAAGGAGGCCTTATTACGGTAAAGGAACCCCAATTTTGATCATCTTTGGGGGGCTGGAGACACAGTTTGTCCAGTTGAATAACGTACATTTTGTTTTCTTGGAATTTAGGCACAAGCAAAGGTCATGAAAAGACTCGTTGATTGAAGTAAGGCTGTTGAATGAATGATAGATGAAGCAGAGTTAAGTGATGAGCCAGTGGAGTATAGAATGGGGTCATCAGTGTAGAGGTGTGTCTGAGAGGCACCAGTAGTCTTGGCCACATCATTTATCTAGATAGAAAACAAAGTTGGGCCCAAGATGGAGCCTTGAGGTACACCCTTAGTGACGATCAGGGGTTCTGACATAAAGTTCTCTGACTTTACTCGCTGTATATGATTATTAAGGTAGCTGGCAAACCGGTTAATCCAGCTTGAGGACAAACCAATGCTAGAGAGCCTTTGCAGAAGAATCATGAGGTCTATTGAATCGAAGGCCTTGGAGATTTAAACGAGAAAACCGACACAGTCATGCTTGTAGTGTAGATATGAAGCCATAGTGAGGAGCTAGTTGGATTAACATAGTGTCAAAGCTACAAACAGCTAACCTGACTCTGTAGAAAGATAACAACGGATGGATTTCCACTGCAGGAACTTGAGGCAGGAATTTCAACCTTTCTGTTTCCTTTGCGGCGCCAAATCCAACAGCTTTGACTGCAAACTGCACCGAAACAACCACAAATAGTCGGCATTACTCCAGTTCCTTGTAGGAGATAGTACAATAGAGCTTTGTTATGTCAGTAGAGATTTGTTAGTAACGTTTACGCTAAGAACACATTTTGAGTTGTTTTGGTCGTTTTTTTGAGTCATTTCAACAATTTATGAGCATTTACTTTTGAACAATTCATCACCATCTCATGACACGACATTTCCAGATAATTTTTGTCATTTTTGTAATTTTACACAGGATTTTGACAATTTGAGTAATTTTAAATATTTTTGTAGAACTTTAGGATACTTTTATGCTGGTTTGAGCACTTTCTGGGTAATTTTGCAGATTTTTTGGTGTCATTGTCAACCATTATCGAGTAATTTTGGGCCATTTTGGACACAGTTTGAGTAATTTGGGAAAATTTCTGTGTTATTCTAGACACTTGTCGTTTGCATTTTATCTGTCTGGTGATGCCACATTAGCGTAAACCTCCATGTTTGTAGTAGCTGATATATTAACCATCCACAAAGCTGAAAAAGACTTGATATTTTGAAATTTTTTTTCACAGGACAGCAACAATATTGAAATGTACATCTTACAAAAGGTAGATAAACCAGCTCGTAGCACCGTAAATCTCAAATTATCACCTTTTGGGAATCAAAATCTTCTTTTGTCAAATCTGTGAAGCTGATTGAAGTCATGCTCACGGCTTAAACTGAAAGAAAAGGTGACTGACGTGTCCTTATGGTGTTAAATATTAAATTGGGGTAGTAAATTTAACCTTGTTTGTCTTTGTAGTTAAATATTTCTTTGAGGTAGTTCAACAACTGCACTCGAAAAAAGGAAAGTGGTGCCTGATACATACTTTAAAACAAACAAGAAAAGATTAAATCATGCAGTATTTACATGATATTAAATTCATTAATGTTGCAATAAAGGAGAGTATTTCTACACGATTAAATAGCTTTCTTCAGCATTAAGGTGAAACTTTGGTCCAATTTAATGTAATCAGAAGCATTTAAAGTATTTGGCTTCATTTATAATAAATTAAACTGGTCAACGTGTTGCTTCATGCTGAAACTGAACTGTTTGATTGTGTGGAAATACTTTGTGTTGATTCAAAGAGCTTGTGATTATTTTGAGTCTTGTTCACTATCCGTCTGTCCAACCCTGCCTCTTCCTCCTCCTCATCATCCCTCCTCCAACTCAGGATGATGAAGACCATCAGCCGCCTCCACAAAGCCATGATGGTGCTGGAGTACTTCACCAGCCACTCCTGGGTGTGGAACACCGACAACGTGGCCATGCTGCTGGCCCAGATGAGCCCCGAGGACAAGAAGGTATCTGGATGAAGGGAAGCTCTGTTCAGAAACAAGCAGACGCTACAGAGAGGCAGCAGACTGGCTGAGTTAATGTCTGACTGGAGAAACACATTCATTCATTCATTCATTCATTCATTCACTGCTGACGTCGGTTTATAGTGAACAAAGATGTTGTTTATCAGGAATCTGTGAAAGGCTTGTTGGTGGATTCAAGTATGACACATTTCAGCCTTTTCTCTCAGTGGAAGCTAATCTGAACAAAAGGAAACTAATTCTGTAATGTTATCTTGGCTTAGCTTATTTTAGCGTATCTGGATTTGTCTAAATGTATCTAATTTTAATTTATCAGCATAATTTGGCATATTTTAGCTTAGCTTATCTTTATCTTAACATAGCTTATATTGTGTTGGCTTGGCTTAGCTAGTTTTATTTTGTCTTATCTTAGTTTGTCATAACATAGCATGTCTTGACTTAGCTTAGCTTACCTTAACTTTTCTTAGTTCATCTTAACTTAGCATACCTTGGCTTATCTTAGCTTAGCTTGTCTTAACTTGGCTTGTCTTGACTTATCTCGGCTTAGCTTTTCTAAATTTGTCTTAGCTTGTCTTAACTCAGCATATCTTGGCTTATCTTAGTTTAGCTTATCTTAAATTACTTTAGCTTGTCTTAACTTTGTGCATCTTGGTTTATCTTTGCTTATTTTAGCTCATCTTTGCTCAGTTTATCTCAGTAATGTTATCTCGGCTTTGCTTATTTTAGCATATCTGGATTTGTCCAAATTTATCTAATCTCAATTTATCTTACCTTGTCAGTATAATTTGGCTTGTTTTAGCTTAGTTTATCTTACTTAATCTTGGCTTACAATATCTTAGCTTATCTTATCTTAGCTTGTCTTAACTTAGCATATCTTGGCTTATCATAGCTTAGCTTATCTTAACTTACTCTAACTTGTTTTAACTTGGCGTATCTTGGCTTACCTTAGCTTATCTTATCTTAATTTACCTTAGCTTGTCTTAACTTTGTAAATCTCGGCTCATCCTAGCTCATCTTACCTTATCTTATATTCACATATCATGGTTTGCCTGAGCTTATCTTTGCTAATCTCAATTTGTTTAGACTTATCTAACCTTAATTTATCTTAGCTTGTCTGTGTATTTTGGCTTATTTTAGATTAGGTTATCTTACTTTATCTTGGCTTAACATATCGTAGCTTATCTAGTCTTGGCTTGGTTTGGGTAATTTTATTTGTGGCTTATGTTAGTTTTTCTTAGCTTAGCTCACCTTTTTTTTATTTTGGTTTTGGTTATCTTTGCATATCTTCACTTATCCTACTTTAGCTAATTTTGGCATATCTTAGCTAATCCAATTTTATCTTGGCTTAAATTATCCTATCTTACTTTAGTTTATCTTGGCTTATTTTACCTTACTTCTCTCTGCCTAGCTTATCTTCCTAGCTAATTTTATCTTAGATTGTCTTAGCATATCTTAACCTAGCTTAGCTTGTCAGTTTTCTCTAGTATCATGCAGCTTTATTTTCATCTCAACAGCCTTTTTTTTCTTTTAACACTCACTAACAGACACAAACACACTAACCAGTTACGTCTCTGATAATAAATGTTGTTGTTGGTCGCTGATGGTGTTTTTTGTGCTTAATTCTGCAGGTTTTTAACTTCGATGTGCGTCAGCTGCATTGGGCAGAGTACATGGAGAACTACTGTATGGGAACCAAGAAATACGTTCTGAACGAGGAGCTGTCGGGTCTTCCAGCTGCCCGCAAACACCTCAACAAGTAAGAATCTGCACCAATAAATTTGTAAAATCTGTAAAAATCTGATCCTGCAGCCTCGTACTGACACAGGAAGAAATATTATATGACAAGATCTCCATCTGGACCAGCATACTGCAGAGAAACCTAGCATGTCTTAACTTAGTTTATTTGGACTTAGCTTAGCTAATCTTAACTGATCTCAGCTTGTCTTAACTTACCATATCTGGACTTAGCTAATCTTAATTTATCTTGGCTTATCTTAGCTTAGTGTATCTTAACTTTTCTTAGCTTAGCTTAACTTAGCTTGCCTTAACTTAGCATATCTTGACTTTTCTTAGCTTAAATTATCTTAACTTAGTTTGTCTTAACTTAGCATGTCTTGACTTAGCTTATCTTATCTTAGCTTATCCTAACTTAGCTTAGCTTGTCTTAACTCGGCTTGTCTTTGCTTAGTGTATCTTAACTTTTCTCAGCTTATCTTATCTTGACTTAGCTTGCCTTAACTTAGCACATCTTGACTTTTCTTAACTTGTCTTAACTTAGCGTATCTTAACTTGACATATCTTAACTTAGCTTGTCTTAGGATATCGTGACTTAGCTTAGCTTATCTTAAGTTAGTGTGTCTTGGCTTGTCTCAGCTTAGCTTATCTTAAGTTGGTATGTTGGCTTATCTTAGCTTATGTTAACTTAGCGTGTCTCAACTTAGCGTATTTTAACTTATCTTAACTAAGCTTAGCTTATCCTAGCTTATCTTAGCTTGTCTTGACTTAGTGTATCTTGACCTTTATTAGCTTAGCTTATCCAATTTTATGTTGTCTTAGCATATCTCCACTTAGCTTAGCTTGTCTTAACTTATCTTAGCTTGTCTTAACTTAACATATCTTGACTTTTCTTAGCTTAGCCTATCTTGACTTAGCTTGTCTTAACTTAGCATATGTGGACATAGCTTAGCTTATCTTAACTTAGCTTGTCTTAGCATATCTCGGCTTAGGTTAGCTTATCTTAACTTAGCATATCTTGACTTAGCTTGGCTAATCTTAACTTAGCTTGTCTTAGCTTATCTTGACTTATATTAGCTTAGCTTATTTAAGCTTAGCTTGACTTACCTTAGCATAACTTAGCCTAGCTTAGCTTAATCTCTGTATTTGTCCATTAAACCCTCATATCTGGTAGAAATGTGACTTTCATTCTGATGTTTTTGTCTTTCCAGACTAAGGAACATCCGCTACACCTTCAACACCGTCCTGATGGTGCTGATTTGGCGGGTCTTCATCGCCCGGTCCCAGATGGCGAGAAACATCTGGTACTTTGTGGTGAGCCTCTGCTTCAAGTTCCTGTCCTACTTCAGAGCTTCCTCCACCATGAGATAATGACGGAGGAACGGCCAGGTGGTGGACGATGAGAAGTGACGGCGAGCAGGAGCAGCTGTTTGGAGGATCTAATGAAGCTAACATCCTGAAGATAAACCTGGAGTCCACGGACGCTACTCTGATGTTTCTGCACTTCGTAGAACGCAGGACGAGATGTTTGTTGAAGACGACAGAAGCCTCGTTATGTTGGTTCACCTATGCATTGGTCCTCATTTAAATGTCCTTTCTCTGCTGTCGACTGAAAACTAAACTTTACTCTTCGTCCTTCAAGTTTGTCTGTTTTATGGAACTTTTAAAAAAAAAAATGATGTGCGACGGCAGCATTCGCTCTGCAAACCTTAAACAAGGTTGGCTGGTTCCAGACATCTAGGTCAGTCCGTTTAAAATCAACTAAAGTTCCACCAGAACCTCCTCAGAACCATTTTATACTTCATCTCCAGTAACTTTATCAATGATCAGAGTTCTACCTTCATACTGGGAATATTTCCAGAGTTCCATAGAGGTGGGTCCAGATTTATCACTTTTAATGGACTTTTTCCATCATTTCTGAGCCTCAGAACTTCATCAGTCCAGCAGATAGAACCATGACATTTAGGAGGAAAACACATCTGATTTCTGGTAAAAACTGACACCAGATCAGTTTTACATCCATCCAGGTGTCTCAGTCTGAAGATAATCCAGATATGACCAATTTTGGACAATTTTCAAGTCATTTTGGACAAAATTTCAGGTCCTTTTGAAGATTTTTTGAATAATTTGAGGAAATACTGAGTCATTTTTTATTTTTTTTGTCATATTTTGGGTAAATTTGAATAATTTTGCTAGAAATTTTGTGTGATTTTTGGACATTTTTTGTCATTGTAAACAATTTTTTGAGCCATGTTTGACAAATGAAAAATTTGGGACGATTTTTGTGTAATTTTAGCCAAATTTCATGTAATTTGACCTTTTTTTAAAAATAAAAAACACATTTGACTTCTGTTAAAAACTGATTGTTTCTATGACTCTACTGCTGCAATTTTACTGTTCAAACTATGATACATCCCATAATATTGATGGTCAAAGTTAGATATTTGAACAGCTTTCAGAATCCAAATGACTCAAAATTTGTCCAAAATTATATGAAAGTGATCCATAATTACAGAAAATGAGTTCAGAATGACATGAAATTTGTCCTAAATGACTTGAAAATGATCCCAAAGACACAAAAATGATCCAAAATGACTAGAAAAGATCCAAGTTGACATAAAACCTGTTGAAAAAGACCAGAAAATTGTCCAAAAGGAGTCAGAATTCACCCAAAATGACTCAAAAATGACACTAAATTAGTCCACGATGCTTCAAAAATGATAGAAAATGACTCAAAATTTGAGCAAAACAACTTGAAAATGATCCAAAATTACAGGAAATTTGTTGAAAATGAAATAAAAAATTGTCCTGAACTGCTTGAAAATGAACCAATTTCTGAGTCGTCAATTGTCTAAAACTATAGATTTAAAACGTTCTGAACAGAAACTAGATTCAGTGTTTAAAATGAGACACCTGAATGGATGTAGAACTGATCTGGTGTCAGTTTTTACCAGAACTCAGATGTGTTTTTCCTCCTAAATGTCATGGTTCTATCTGCTGGACTGATGAAGTTCTGAGGATCAGAAATGATGGAAAAAGTCCATTAAAAAATTATAAATCTGGACCCGGTTATATGGACTTCAAGGACCTGGAAGTTCTAAGTGAGACTAAACTTAAAGACCGAAAGCAAGAAAGGAGAACAACTGTCCGGTTGTCGGTAGGTCTACTCTAGGACTTTCTCCAGGGGACGTTCTCCTCTTTGGACTTCAAGGACCTGGAACTCTGGAAATATTCCCAGTATGACGGTAGAACTCTGATCATTGATAAAGTTACTGGAGATGAAGAACCAGATGTTCTGAGGAGGTAAACTTCATTCAGTTTTTGATGATTTTATATGAAATGATCTCCAGATGTCCGTCCAACGTTAACGTCTTTTTGTTCCACCTTTTTCTTTCTTCTCTGCTCTGCAAAAACCAACTCTAACCCATAAAACTGTGTTTGTCTTTAACTCTACTAAGCACAACGTCTGTAGACTAACAGCTTTACTCAGTGCCTACAGACTGAACCTTCTCACATCAGCAGACCTTCAACATAAAGCTTCTTCTCCTTCTGCAGGTCGTATAAAAGTCAGCTTTTTGCCAAATTACCTCTTGGCTGACGGCGAGAAAAGTTCTGAGGAGGAATTCTGTCACATTTTGGCTTTTTTTTCTCAGATATGTTTGGAAGTTCCATCTTGAGTTCTGTGTTTGGTTCCTTCTTGTTTCCTTTAACTTCCTCGTAGCACCAACTGTAGCTCAGCGTCTCTTCATTTCCCTCTGTTTGGTAATGCTCTGTCGTCTTATTGGCTCAGTTAGCTGCTGTAAATACAAGCTGCAGGGTTCTTCTTCTTCTTCTCTTGGTTTTTACAGGAACTAACCCTCGGCGACTTTACCTGTGCACTTCCTGTTTCCTGTTTACCTGGAATGTGATTTTCAGCAGCATGAGCCGCTCTGCACAGGATCCCCCAACCAAGAAATCGTGCCTGAACTTTTGTCTAAACAATGTGAACAGAAGCAGATCTATGTTTTCTAATTATTTTGTGTAAGGCTCTATTTAGATAGAAACGTATTTTTATGCTACTCGGCCGAGCTTCATCCAAGCAACTGCTGTAAATACGAAGAAGATGTCGAAGCTGCTCGTCTCTGTGTGTTTATTTCTTTTCTCTGAATGTAAAACGGCAGCCGGACGTCTTTTCTCTGAAACAGAAACTAACACTGGAACGGAGCCGGTTTATGGAGATGGGTCTGTTTTTAAAGTGTGACTGCGGTGTTGTGACAGTGAGCGGCTGTTGTTTTGTTGGTGGATAAAACTAAAAAAAACTAAGAAAAGCAACGTCTTGTTCAGGATTTTCTTCAGACTTAGAGAATAAAAGATTCGTCTCACTTCTGAAGTGAAGAACTCGCCACGATCTGGAGTTTAAACATTTTAAAGGTCCTGAAATCGTGTTTTCATGGAACATTGTGTGAAACTAAAGTTTGAGAAATTTTCAGATGAAGCTAAAACCAAGAACTGGTTGTTTTAGCGTTGCATGAAGGTTAGAAACTGGTTTCCAGAGGTAAATAAATCCAACAAAATGTGAGTGAACGATGTAAAACAACAAAACTATGACACAAAATTTGATGCAACATTATCTAATTTGGTGCACAATGACCAAAGATGATATAATATGAACACAAAAAGATGCAAGACAACCAAAATATTACACCAAACAACCAACATTTGATGCAAAATGACTGAAAGTGATTGAAAATGAACACAAAAAGATGCACAACAAACAAAATATGACACAAAATTACCAAAATATGAGAAAAAATAACAAAATGTGCTGCAAAATGAGCATTAAAATGCATAAAACAGCCCAAATATGACACAAAATGACCAAAATTGTTGGTGGATGGGTCCTGAAATCATGTTTTCTTGGAACATTGTGTGAAACTAAAGTTTGAGGAATTGTCAAATGAAGCTACAAACAAGAACTGGTTATTTTTAGCGTTGCATGAAGGTTAGAAACTGGTTTCCAAAGGTAAATAAATCTGACTTTACCTCTAAAGATAAGAAGGTCACTTCCTGTTTGTTTGTTCGTAATTTAGTTGAATCTTTGGCACTTCATGATAAAAAAAAAACTCAGAAAAACTCTTTTTGGTTTTTGTTCATTTTTTCTAACTAACTTTGAGTATCAATATCAGAGGATGCGTTGTAGTTGTCACACAACACAAAAAGATGCAAATCAACCAAACTATGACACAAAACAACCAAAATTTGATGCAAAATGATCAAATTTGGTGCAAAATGCCCAAAAGTGATGCAGTATGAACACAAAAAGATGCAAAACAGCCAAACTATTACCCAAATTGACCAAAATGTGAGAGAACAGAACTAAAACATGCAAGAACAACCAAAATTTGACACAAAACAACCAAAATATGATACAAAACAACCAAAATGTGACACAAATGACCAAAATATGAATCAATGAGATGCAAAATGGCCACTAAAAGGCACAAAACAACCAAAATTTGATGTAAAATGACCCAAAGTGATTGAAAATTAACACAAAAACACACAAAACAACCAACTATGACACAAAATGACGAAAATGTGAGAGAACATGACTAAGATGCAATACTACCAACATTGGATGCAAAATGAAAGTCACTCAAAATTAACACATAAAGATGCAAAACAACTAAAATATGATATAAAACAACCAAAATTTGATGCAAAATGATCAAATCTGGTGCAAAATGGCCAAAAGTGATGCAGTATGAACACAAAAAGATGCAAAACAACCAAACTATGACAATAAATTACCACAGTCTGAGGGAACGGGACTAAAAGATGTAAAATATGACACAAAACAACCAAGATTTGATGCAAAATGACTGAAAGTGATCCAAAATGAACACAAACAGATGCAAAACAAATAAAATATGACACAAAACAACCCAGCTATGACACAAAATTACCAAAATATGAGAGAAAATGAGCAAATATGAACAAAATCACCAAAATTTGATTGAAAATTACCAAGAGTGATTCAAAATTAACACGAAAAGACACAAAACAACCAAACTATGACACAAAACAACCAACTTATGACATAAAATGACCAGAATTAGACATAACTGTGACCCAAAATGTGAGAGAAATTGACTAAATGTGACTAAATGAACACTAAAAGACATAAAACAACCAAACTATGACAAAAAAATGACCACAATTCGATTGAAAATGACCAAAACTGATTCAAAATTAACACGAAAAGAGAAAAAACAACCAACAAAGAATATGACATAAAACAACCAAAATATGACACATAATGACCATTTTGTGAGAGAATCGGACTAAAAGTGATGCAAAATGACAGAAAATCATTCTAAATGAATATAAATAGATGCAAAACAGACAAACTGTTACTCAAAATGACCATAATGTGAGAGAACAGGACTAAAAGTGATGCAAAATTAATGCTAAAAGACACAAAACAGCCAAACTATGACAGAAAACGACCAGTCATGTCCAAAGTCATCAAATTTGGTGTAAAACGGCCAAAAGTGATGCAGTATGACCACTAAAAAACACAAAACAACTAAAGTATGACACAAAAAGACCAAAATTTGATGTAAAATGACCGAAAATGATTCAAAATACCCACAAAAAGGTGCAAAATTTTACAATTCCATCCATTTTTTCCCAACAAAAACCCAAAAACCAACTCTTGAAAAGACGTTTTCAGGGCCTTTAGAAGAGCTTTATTGATACAAACTCATTTAAACTCTAAAAAGCTTCAATAATCCAGAGTTTTCTTTTTTATGTATGAAGATGATGACGTAGAAAAGTTATTTTCTGTTCCAGTTCCTCAAAGTTTTGTTTTAAAGAAGATCCAACGAGTTCCTTCCAGACTGCAAAAGATCCGATAAATCAGCAGGTGCCTTTAGTTTGTAAACCAAAAACCAGAAATAAACTCTTTAATCCTCAACAAGTTTCATTTCTTTTAATTAATCCACATAAGATGGTTCTAAACCTACTGGAACTTCATTAAAGATCAGAGTTCTACCTTCAGACTGGGAATATCTCTAGAGTTCCAGATCTTTGAAGTCCATTGAGGAGAACGTCCCCAGTAGAAAGCTCTAGAACTTTCTCCAGTTGTCGGTAGGTCTGCTCTAGAACTTTCTCCGGTTGTGGGTAGGTCTGCTCTAGAACTTTCTCCGGTTGTGGGTAGGTCTACTCTAGAACTTTCTCCGGTTGTCGGTAGGTCTACTCTAGAACTTTCTCCGGTTGTCGGTAGGTCTACTCTAGAACTTTCTCCGGTTGTCGGTAGGTCTACTCTAGAACTTTCTCCGGTTGTCGGTAGGTCTACTCTAGAACTTTCTCCAGTTGTCGGTAGGTCTACTCTAGAACTTTCTCCAGGGGACGTTCTCCTTTCCTGCTTCCAGTCTTTAAGTTTAGTCTCAGTTAAAACATTCCAGGTCCTTGAAGTCCGTAGAGGTGGGTCCAGATTTATCACTTTTTAGGAGGAAAAACACATCTGAGTTCTGGTAAAAACCGACTCCAGATCAGTTTTACATCCGTCCAGGTGTCTCAGTCTGAAGATAATCCAGATCTGACCAATTTTGGACAATTTTCGAGTCATTTTTAGGAAATACTGAGTCATTTTCACAGATTTTTAGTCATTTTTTTGGTCAAATTTGAACAATTTTAGGACAATTTAGTGTAATTTTTGACATCTTTTTTCATTTTCAACAGTTTTGAGTTATTTTGGACAAATTTTAGGTCTTTTTTTTATTTAGCACATTTTTGACATTTTTGGAGAATATTGATAAATTTTGGACAATGTAATTTTCAACAATTTTCATGTAATTTGACCAGTTTTTAATAAAAACACATCTGAGTTCTGGTAAAAACTGACCCCAGATCAGTTTTACATCCATCCAGGTGTCTCAGTCTAAACGCTGAATCTGGTTTTGTTCAGGATCATTTTTTTCTAGAATTTTAGACAACTATTGACTAGCTTTGAACAACTTAAAATGCATCATTCTCGAGTCATTCTGAACAAATTTCAAGTCATTTTGAATCACTTTAAAGTCATTTTAGACTATTTTTGCCATTCTGAATAGACTTTTAGTCATTTTGCACCATTTTTGAGTCATTTTTGATCATTTTTATCTCATTTTGGAAAAATTTTCAGTCATTTTGCATAGTTTTCAAGTGATTTTGAAATCATTTTTCAGTCATTTTGCACCATTTTTGAGTCATTTTTGATCATTTGTAAAACATTTTTTAGAGTATAGTATAAAGGTAGAACTCTGAACATGAGATGAATAATAAAATGATTCTGAGGAGGTTCTGGTGTGTTTTTTTCCAGGTTTGTTCTAATTTAATCTGGACTGAGGCTGTATTTTATCATCAGATGTGATCAACAGTAGAACAAATGAAGCATTAATCTCTGACCTGTTTCCTTTGGACCAGAACTGATCCGTTCTCTTCACAGCAGCCAGATTAAAGTGGACGCCATTGAACAGCACATTAAGATTTAATGCTGCTGTTCAGGATTAGATGTGACTCCATGAATAGAACGTTTAACCCGAACGACTCGGTTTTCACTTTCTACAAAACAAACCTGGAAAGGTGTGATTCTGAGGAAGACAACCTTTAACCTTTGCATGTTTTTCAGGTTTGTTCGGGAGTTTTTTTCCAGACAGCAGCTGAAGGATCGGTGGATCTGTGCTTCTAGAACTCCATTACCATTTCTCATAAATGCTGCTCTCGTTTGACTCGAGTTGCTGATCAAACCGTCGTGTCTGGATTTGGTTTCACACCCTGCAGGTTTTAGTTTGTCGCTGCTACTGGAGGAGGTTAAAGAGACGTCAAACCACAACATGATTCTTTGATCGGATTCTTGGTGGCTTCAAACTGAAATTTAACACAGAAATCAAGAAATTTCATTTATTTTCTATTAACAAAATCAGTCAGAAGGAGAATTTTACAAATGTGTTGGTTTTTTATGAATATTTTTACAATTTATGGAGGGTCATTTCAGAAAACAGTGTTGGTTTTGGGACCAAAAAACTAAGTTCTGTGAAATATTTTGGCTGGATTTTGAGAATTTCATGATTTCAGACCGGGAATTTTTGTATTTTTGCCCTCAAAAAACAAACCTGAGAAGCCAATTTACTCTTTCAATATCTCCAGAAATAAAACTCCAACAGTCATAAAATGTGGTAAGAACTCAGACAGAATAGTTTCATCATATCTAAATCATTAAATGGATCCAACAGAAGATAAATTTTTAATTGTTGGTCCTTGATAATGGAAAAAAGTGCAAAATTTCCAGTCCAGGTTGGTATCGTGCATCAATAAAGTTCCTGTCAGTGTATATACATATGGATGGATCCATATTTCTACTAAAATACAGTCTTTGGTCGACATTTCACCAAAATGATTTGAAACTTGGACTGAAATTACTTGAAACCTTCCAAAATTACTCAGAATTATCCAAAAAGACTCAAAATTTGTCCAAAATAAGATAAAGATGGTCTAAAATGACTCAAGATTGTCCAAAAGGACAATATTGAAGAATTATTAGTCCTTGAAAGAGGAAAAAAGTGCAAAGTTTCCAATCCAGGCTGGTCTAGTGTCTCCATAAAGTTCCTGTAAGTGTATATCTATGGATGGATCCATATTTCTACTAAAATACAGACTTTGGTCCACATTTCTCCAAAGATGATTTGAATCTTGTCCGAGATTTGTCCCAGTTGACAAAAAATTTGCCTGAAATAAGATAAAGACGGTCTAAAATGACTCAAAAGTGTCAAGAAAGACTTGAAAATTGTCCTAAATTACTCAAAAGTTGTACAAAGCAAGATAAAGATGATCCAAAATGACTTGAAACTTGTCCCAAAAGACTTAAAATTTTTGCAAAACAGATAAATGTTGGTCTAAAATGACAAAAATTGTCAAAATGAATAATTATTGGCCCTTGAAAATGGGGGGGGGGGGGGGGCAAAATCTTCAGTCTATGGTCGACATTTTCACCAAAGATGACTGAAATCTTTACTAATGTTACTTAAAATTTGTCAAAAATAAGATGAAGATGGTTCAAAATGAGGGAAAATTGTCCAAAATAACGAATTATTGATCCTTGAAAAAGGGAAAGAAGCATCAAATCTCCAACCAGGCTGGTCTAGTGTCCCCATAAAGTTCCTGTAAGTGTATATCTATGGATGGATCCATATTTCTACTAAAATCCAGTCTTTGGTCCACATTTCTCCAACTTTTGAGGCTCTAACATCAGTAGAACCTGATGTGTGGAAAGTTTGACCAGACAAGGTTCCAGTTGTTAGATATTTAGACTAAGTGTTGATGTGGACTCATTGGTAGGAACCAGAACCTGGTGTTCATAGAGGTCTAGATGTTCATAGAGGTCTAGATGTTCATAGAGGTCTAGATGTTGGTGTTCATAGAGGTCTAGATGTTCATAGAGGTCTAGATGTTCATAGAGGTCTAGATGTTCATAGAGGTCTAGATGTTCATAGAGGTCTAGATGTTCATAGAGGTCTAGATGCTGGTGTTAGATGAGCAGAGATGCAAGTTTGTAATTATTAATCTATGAAAATGGAACTAATCATTGGTTTTGATCTTGCTGGTTCCTGTCAGTGTTTTTGGATCTACTGGAGGTTTCATGGAGTTGATGGAACATCTCTTTTTAAAAAAAAAAAACAAAAAAATAACTGTATTCCAGCCTTTAAGTAACAAATGCATGAAGCAGTTTTTCAGCATCAATCTCAGATAAGATTCTGCTGATTGTGACAATATTTCTGGTCAAAAATAGCTCCAAGGTTCCTGAATTAAAGCTCTACAAAGGAACCATAATAACAGAAGAGACAGTATTAAAGCAGATCCAGATGGAGGAGGTGGTTTGTGTTGATGGAAACATGAATGTATTGTTCTGTTCAGATGTCAACCTTGAAGAACACATTTATCTATGAGTACTGCTGCCACTATTAATCCTGGTTTCACTGCTTGTCTTTAGGTTTTCTGGTGTTCTATGAAGAACTCAGACTCCTCTGTGAGGTTCTAGCTGCTGTGGGCTCCACAGATCAATGAGATCAATTCTAAACGCTTCACATTAAACATTCATGGACATTAAAAGGTCTTTAAGAGTCCAAAGTGTTCCATCTGGATTTATGGGTGAAGGAGGAACCTCACATCGATCCTCTTCACACTAACAAGACAAACAAACAGAATTTATTTGGTTCCTCAGATGTTTAAACATTTTCAGCTGGATTTTGTTCATAATGTTCCCAGAAGGTTCTCCTTAAATACCTAAACATGTTCTAAAATTGTTTGGTTGAGGTTTGTTCTCAAAACCTTCTCAAAAGTGAATATGGCAATAACAACATTTTTCCATTGTTATCATGAAACATTGTGGGAACGTTTTACGGATTCTACAGTATGTTCCCTCAACAATATCCCCAAAACATTTCAGCCAGAATGTTCCACATTTGTTAATATAGAACATTAGAGGAACATTTTATAAACATCATCTGAGGCCTCGATAATGTCTGGAGAACATTTTGTGAATGCTGACATTTTCCCTTTTTGTTGAGGGAACATTTCATAGAATGTTCTTTGAAGAAATCTTCCCAAAACCTTCCCACAATGTTCCATGTTCTACGAAAGTTCTGACTAACACAAAATGTTCTTACAGACGTTATCAAGGCCTCAGCTGATGTTTGTAAAACTTTCCTGTAATGTTCTATATTACCAAACATGGAACATTCTGGCTGGAATGTTCTGGGGATGTTTTGGGAACATTTCATAGATTCTCCAGTGTGTTCCCTCAACAAAAAGGCAAAAATGTCCATGGAACATTGTGGGAACGTTTTACAGATTCGACAGTGTTCCATCAACAACGTCCCTAAAACATCTTCAGAACGTTCCAGCCAGAATGTTCCACCTTTGGTAGCAAATCAAAATACATAAACGTTGTAATACGTTCCATATAAAACAAACGTTCTATAATATGTTGTCAGGCAGAACGTTCCACGTTTGTTAATGCATCACATTATGGGAACGTTTTATGAAAATCTGGGAATAAGTTTCTGAATCTTGGTTTGCGAACATTCCTGGAACATAATCAGCCTCCTCTGAATGTTGACATGAAAACATCACTTTAACTTTGTAGAAACGTTCTTTTAAAACTGTTAGAACCTGTGGCTAACGTTCTCCAGCGTTGTGGGAATGTTCTCTGCCAGCCTGCCATGGACCATCTGCCCTCCGTTCATGTTTCTGCTCATCCAGCTGCCATCCGACACTGAAAACATTATTTTATGCTCCTCTTAGCGACGCCTGGCAACGGTCCCCCTGGCAACGGTGGCCCGGCAACGCTGCCAGCTCTGAGTCACATCCAGCCGAGGCGGCGCTGGTTCTGGGCTGCACAAACAGGAACCAGGAGGCTTACAGGGCTTAGAGAGGAGCCCCGAGGCAGGAACTCTGCTGTGGAGGACGTTAGCTCTTCATAGCAGACGTCCTTTTAGCTCCAACATGACGGTGATTCAGTCTAAAACACAACAGGGAAGTTGTTCTGTGTGGAAAAACTGAATGGAGAATACAGTAGAGCTGGAAGTAAACATGAGATACGACAGATTTACAGCATCTATGGAGCTTTTAGCATCTTTCAGCTAAAAGTTCTGGTGGTGTGTAGATGGACTCAGTGGATCTAGACTTCAGGTAGACCTGGTTTCACATCTGTGTGTTACTGCTGTCATAATCCCCTGTGCAATGGGAAACTAGTTTTGTCAAGGATTTGAGACACAAAACAGCGAGAAGGAGACACAAAATAACTACAAAGAGACATAAAACAGCTACAAAAAGACACAAAATGAGCACAAAGAGATGCAAAACAACTACAAAGGGACACAAAACAACTAAGAAGAGACACAAAAGAGCTACAGAGAGGCTCAAAATGACAACAAAGAGACAAAAAAATAGCTACAAAGAGACACAAAACAGATACAAAAGACAAAAAACACCTAGGCTCAAAATGGCCACAAAGAGACATAAAACATATTTATTTATGTACACATTCAGACAACATTCTCAGTGCAGGACTTTTATTTGTTCTTTACTTGAGACGCTAACAGCTCATTGACACCTTTTATTTTGATCAAAACCCACAAAACCTGTGAGCCACTGGCCTAAACCTGGAAAAATGCATTTTATAATCTTTGTTTAATGTAAAATCTCCGCTTGAAATATAAATAGTGGAGCAAAAACTACAATAGTTTCCTGTGATTTGTAGTGAAAATACTCAAATGAAGTACAGAACTTCCAGCAGAATAAACTCCTCTGCTCCTGTTTTCCTTTAACTGGAAGAATCAGCTGCTAGATTGGAGTTTTATCTGTGGAAAGGGTTTAGAAACAGAAAAAGAATGACTCGTTTAATGATCCCAGTGAATGTGGTAAAAGCTGTTGTCTTCTTATAAAGCTTCAACCTCAAAGGTCAGAGTGTTTTCTGGTTTGTACAGAGAGATCTTTGCTGTAAAACAACACAAAAACGGTGAAAATGAGGCTTTTTTCTGGGGTAAATGTCATGTTTTTGACTTCATCTCAGGTATTAAACACAACAGAATTACTTAAAATGTAAAAGTTTATTCCTACTTTCCTGAATTTACGTCATCAGGAACGTTCTGGGCAGGAACTCCGATCCTCCCTCAGATCTTTGTCTGGGTTTTACAAGTTCCTCTGAATGTTTTACTGGCAGCAGACGACCTTGAGAAAGAACATTTCTGCTCCTCATTCCACTTCCTGTTCCATAGAGGAACGTTTACCTCCAGCTAGCGATGTCTGTGTTGGTTCTCTGGTTCTGGGTTTGGGCCGTCCTCGCTGCTCAGACAGGTGAGTTCTGATGAAGGTAGAAGCTTCCTGTGTAAACCTTCATGTCATCCTCCGGGTCAAAATTGACCCGTTTTAAAGTTTGAAAATGTGGAAAAAATATATGTATTTTCACAATGAAACTTCTGATGTCCACATTTTCAACATTTTTGGGAAATCTTTGAAAATTTTTTGGTGGAAAAAAACAAATGTTAAAAATGTTTCTTAAGAACATTCACCAAAAAATCAACCAAAATCCAGCAAAATTCACTGGATTTTGGTTGATTTTTATGTGAATGTTCTTAAAGAAAATATTAGAAGTTTTACTGATATATATGGAATCACTTTAGATATTTTTAGGATTTCTTTGGAAGATTTTTACTCATTTTTAAAAAATATTTACAAGAATTTTCTTGCCAAATTTGTGGATTAAAAAAAAAAAAAAAAAACTTTTAAGGGAAACTTTTAAGGAATTATTGGAATTTTCTTCCTGAAGGTTTTGCAAATTTTCAGAAATTTGGGGAATTTTTTGCTGAATTTTTGGATTTTTTTCAGACAAGGAAACAATATTTTTTGGTGCCCATGAATGAGGAAAACAAGAGGGTTAAAGTCTGAGCTCTGACTGATTCTCCTCCTACCTGCCAGGTTCTAAGTGTGGCGTTCCTCAGGTGTTCAGCTCTACACTTCTGAGGGTCGTTGGAGGAACCGAAGCCTCGTATGGATCCCACCCCTGGCTGGTCGGTTCTTCTGCTTTTAGGTTTCAATGGAGCTGCTCATTTGTGGTGTTTTTATTTGTCCAGTGACACATTTTTCTTGCTAATCTCCACCATCCAGAATAACCGTTTCTCTGCTAGTAAATGTTGTCAATATAAATGTTATTTACAAAATCACAGGCTGATAAGACCATTGGTATTCCTATTTTTCTGTATATATGTATCTATTAACCTCCAATGTGACAGAAGCTATCATTAGCTTGTGCTTTAATTGAAGCTAACATTAGCTTATGATATGAACAAAACTTATTTTAGCTTGTGATATGAACGAACCTAACATTAGCCTGCGATATGACAGAAGCTAGTATTAGTTAGTGATTTAATTGAAGCTAACAAATAGTTCAATACAAAAGAATTTTGCTTTAGCTTGTAATAAATTTTCTTCCTATTGTCATCTCATAAGTTAGCTGATAGCTAGTGACAGGAAAGAAGCTAACATTAGTTTGCGATATGAAAGAAGTTGACATTAGCTTGTGATATTAAAAAAGTCAGTGTTAGCTTGTGATATTGACAGACCCTAACATTAGCTTATGATGACTTAAACAAGCTTTTTCCATGTGAAAGAAGCTAATGTGAGCTTGCATGACAAAAATAGCTTGGTGGTGTAAAAGAAACTAACATTAGCTTGCAATGCAGAAGAAGCTAATATCAGCTCTCAATACAAAAGAATTTTGCTTTAGCTTGTAATATAATATTTCAAAAAAAGAAGTTCCTATTGTCATCTCATAAGTTAGCTGATAGCTAGTTATATGTATGAAGCTAACATTAGCCTGCGATATGACAAAAGCTAGTATTAGCTTGCGATATGAACAAAGCTTATATTAGCTTGTGATATGAATGAAGCTAACGTTAGTCTGTGATGTGACAGAAGCTAATATTAGCTTGCAATTTAATTGAAGCCAAAATTAGCTTATGATATGAACAAAGTTTATATCAGCCTGTAGTTTGACAGAAGCTAACATTAGCTTGTTATATGAACAAGCTTATATTAGCCTGTGTTATGAAAGATGCTAACATTAGCTTGCAATATGAAAGACGTTGACATAAGCTTGTGATATTGATAGAAGCTCACATTAACTTATGATTGCAGAAACAAGTATTTTTCATGTGAAAAAAGGTAATGTGCACTTGCATCACGAAAAATAGCTTAGCATGTCTGTATCATATCCTAAGCTAACATTGGCTTTATTCACCATATTCAGTCTAACAGCAAACTGAGAGACTATGTTATAAAAGAAGCTAACTAATTAGGTAGCTAAGATTGGTCTGATTTTGCATCAAGATGCCAAGAAGAAAAGATCCAAGTTAGCATCAATACATTTTTTAAAATATACTTGCAGCTTGTGGGCAGCTACTGTGGATTTTTGTTGTTTGTTTGAATTAATGAGGCGTCATTAGATGACGTGAATTTTAGCTGCTAATCTTGTGTTGTCTCTGCTCAGGTTTCTCTGCAGAACAAAGGTTCTCATTTCTGTGGAGGCTCCATCCTGACAGAGCGCTGGATCCTCACAGCCGCTCACTGTTTCACGTCTCTATCCCAGTACAGAAGTTTTATTATTCACACATCCTCCCTCCTGATCCGACTGCCAGTGTTTATTTAAATAGTCGTTTTCTGTCTAGAGAGTTCCTCAGCGCCGTCAGAGTCGTGGTCGGAGAGTTTGATCGGAGGAAACAGGACGAAGACGAGCAGATCTTCCTCATCAAGTCGGTGTTGGTCCACGAGAAGTTCAGCCACGTTCTACCAATGCAGTTCGATGTCGCTCTGCTGCAGCTGGACGGAAGCATTAGCATGGGCAGGTTTATGTTCTGGTTAGATTAAAGGACGGTTAACAAAGTTTACAGCGCTGATGTTTGTCTTTTTCTACAGGAAGTCATGTCCAACCGATCTGTTTACCTTTACCTGACGAGAACATCCAGACCAGCTGCTCTGTGGGAGGTTGGGGGAGAACCAGGGAAAGTATGGAGTCTTCTACCAGATATAGAGAAAAATCAACTAGTTCTCCATCAGAACATCTGGTTCTTCATCTCCAGTAACTTTATCAATGATCAGAGTTCTACCTTCAGACTGGGAATATTTCCAGAGTTCCAGGTCCTTGAAGTCCATACAGGAGAACGTTCCCTGTAGAAAGTTCTAGAGTACCGACAACTGTCCAGTTGTCGGTAGGTCTACTCTATAACTTTCTCCAGGTGTCGGTAGGTCTACTCTAGAAGTTTCTCCAGGTGTCGGTAGGTCTACTCTAGAACTTTCTGCAGGGGACGTTCTCCTTTCTTGCTTCCAGTCTTTAAGTTTAGTCTCACTTAGAACATTCAGAACTGGAGACTTCCAGGTCCTTGAAGTCCATAGAGGTGGGTCCAGAAAGACTAGAAAACTGTACAAAACAGCGGAAATTCATCAAAAATGCTTCAAAACTTTCCCTAAATTACTCAAAACTTGACCAAAATGACTGAAAACGTTTCCAAACCTTTCTTCAATTAGTAAAAAACTAACAAAAATGTCATAAAAGTTGTCCAAAATGACACAAACCTGCCAGAAATTACTCAGAAAAATAATCAAAATGTCATAAAAATTGTCCAGAATTACAGGAATATTGTTCCAAATGCCTCTAAATTTGTGCAAAATAACAAAACTTGTCGGAAATTTTTTTTTTTTTTAAATATTTCAAAATGTCATAAAAATTGTCCAAAATGACATGAATATTGGTCCAAATTTCTCTAAAGTTGTCCAAAATGACAGAAACGTTGCCCTTTGTTCAGGTTTGGTTCCTCTGTTTTCCAGGAGGTCGTCTTCCGCCGGTGCTCAGGGAGGTCCAGCTGGATTTGGTGGATCCGGCTAAATGTAAATTTGTCCTCCAGACTGTGAAAAGTTCAGCTCTGAACCAGAAACTAGTCCGATCCCAACCGGCCATGACTGTCCTGTGTGCCGGACCAGAGCGAGGAGGAAAAGATGCCTGTCAGGTAGAAAAATATCACATCTGCACTGTGAAAAAAATACAAAAAATAAAGAAATACACCTGAATTCTACCAGCAGAGTTCTGGTTTTAAAAAATACAGTTAGAAACAGTCAAATCTGAAGATTTCTGGAGATAAAAACGAACAAGATTAACGGCAGGTTACTGGAAAAACTGAATATTCACTTAAGATGGATGTAGAATTAACACAAATAAGAAACATGAAACACATGATAAAAACAAAAAAGAGACAAAACCGTCACAAACGACAAAAAATGACATTAAATGATACAAATGAGAGAAAACAACAAAACCGTGACACAAAACAACACAAAAAGGACACAAATCAACAAAAATTAGACAGAAAATTGGTACAAAACAACACAAATTAATCGAAAACCAACGAAAATGAGATACAAAATTACACAAAAGGGCCACAAAACATCGCAAACCGACATAAATGAAACACAAAGTGACACAAAATGGGCAAAAACAGATACAAATAAGACACAAAATGACATAAAATAATACAAATGAGATGCAAATGACAAAAATTAGACACAAAATTCAACAAAAGGGGCACAAAAAAGGCACAAACCAACAAAAATGACAAAAAAGATTCAAACAAGCAAAACATGACACAAAATGACACAAAATGGGCACAAAACAACACAAATGAGATGCAAATCAACAAAAATTAGACACACAATGACATGAAAAGGACATAAAATGATACAGACAAAAGTGTGACACAAAATGGATACAAAATGGCATAAAACAACACAAATGAGACACAAACCAACAAAAATGAGACAGAAACAGGCACAAAAAAAGCACAAACCAAACAAAATGACAAAAAAACAAGATGCAAGCAGACAAAAATGTGACACAAAATGTCACAAAATGGGTACAAACCAACAAAACTGAGACATAACATGGGCACAAAACAACACAAATGACACACAAGCTGACAGAAATTTTTACAAAATGTCACAAAAATGCCACAAAATGACAAACCAACAAAAACAACAAAAAACATGATGCAAACAGATGAAAACCTGCCAAAAAAGACATAAAATGCCCAAAAAGGCACAGATGACACAAACCAACAAAAACGAGAAACAACCCCACAAAAATAAGTCACAAAATGACACAAATCAATAAAAACAAGACACAACATGACACAACATGGGCACAAAATGACAAAAACAAGACAAAATGTATCAAACCAACAAAAATGAGACAAAAAATGACACAAAACAACAACAAAAATAAGACACAAAACGGCCAACAAAGGGTACAACAGATAAGATGCAATCAGACAAAAACAAGACATAAAATGACACAAAACAAGAAAAAAAACCACAAAATGACCATAAAGGGGTACAAACCAACCAAATCAACAAAAAACAAGACAAAGACGAAACACAAAATGGGCACAAAACGACACAAACCAACAAAAATAAGACACAAAACGATTAAAAGCAACATACGATACAAAATGACACTAAAATGGCTCAAAACGACACAAACCAACAACAAACAAGATGCAAAGAGACAAAAAAAGACAACACAAAGTGACACAAACTTACAAAAATTAGACAGAATTTGACACAAATGAGACATAAAATATGACTGGATTATTATCATAAAGTTTAGTTCCAGCATTAAACAGTAAACCTCATGTTCTACTGCAGAGTTCTGAAGTTTACAGTTTAATCTGCTTTTTATCATTTAGAGCCTGAAATCATCCAGAACTAGTGGATCAGAGGATCTTAATGTGACCTCTGGTCCATCTGGGCTCTAAATAGTTCCTCAGAGTTTCTAGTGTTTGGTTTTCTCCTCAGGGGGACTCTGGAGGTCCTCTGGTCTCTAAATAGTTCCTGATAGTTCGGTTTTCTCCTCAGGGGGACTCTGGAGGTCCTCTGGTCTCTAAATAGTTCCTGATAGTTTGGTTTTCTCCTCAGGGGGACTCTGGAGGTCCTCTGGTCTCTAAATAGTTCCTGATAGTTTGGTTTTCTCCTCAGGGGGACTCTGGAGGTCCTCTGGTCTTTAAATAGTTCCTGATAGTTTGGTTTTCTCCTCAGGGGGACTCTGGAGGTCCTCTGGTCTGTCCTGCCGGGACTGGATCTGGTCGCTGGGTGGTTCTGGGCGTCACCTCCTGGGGTAAAGGCTGTGGACGGAGCTGGGGGGACAACAGTAGCCGTCCCCCCTCCAGGAGAGGATCTCCAGGGGTTTTCACCGATGTCCAGCTGCTGCTGCCCTGGATCAAGATGAAGCTGAGGAACGGTAGGTCCAGATGGAGGTTCTGGTTCTATCTGGTTCTACGAGACAGAACTGGATCAAGATGAAGCTGAGGAACGGTAGGTCCAGATGGAGGTTCTGGTTCTATCTGGTTCTACGAGACAGAACTGGATCAAGATGAAGCTGAGGAACGGTAGGAAGCAGGACTAGGAACATTCCAGAGGGTTCTGCATGACGCTGCAGAATGCTGTGGTAGCCGTTTAGGTTCAGGGTTCCTCTCACTCTGTACAAGAACCGACCCTGGATCCAGCAGAACAGCCCCAGACCATCATGCTTCCTCCTTCCTGATTGACAGTTGATGTTCCTCACTGAGGAATCATCCTTTCTCCTACTGGACAGCTACAAACATCCCGCTGAAGAACCAAAGGTTTCAGATTTAGCTCCATCAGTCCATAATATCTTCTTCCAGTCTTCAGTAGTCCATTGGTGGTGTTTCATGGCCGCAATTTATTTTGTTTTTGGTGAATTTGAAGTCACTTTGGTCAAGTTTTGAGTCATTTTGAAAAGGTTTCAAGCTGTTTTCAACAGATTTGAAATCATTTTTGGAAATATTCTAAGTAATTTTGGACAAATTTATTCATTTTAGCCACATTTTAGGTTGTTTCAGACAGATTTTGTGTTATTCTGGCCACAATTCAATCTGTTTTGGGCAGATTTTCAAGTTGAACCTGAGACTTCTTCCTACGACCACTATGAAGCTGTGCTTGAAGCTGTTGACTCTCAGGAACTGGTCTTCTGGTTCTGTTGTGGCTTTGGATCTTCCAGACTTCTTCCTGTTGGAGTTTCCTCCAGTTTCTGAGCCTTTTAATGGAGAAGAAAACTGTACTCACTGACACCTGGACTTTCTTGCTCTCTGGAGGAAAGATCTACATGTTGCAGTGTTATGATGGTCTGTCTCTCTTCTACTGTTAATTATCCTTTCCCCTCCATTTTTATAGCAACTCACTACTTTCTGCAGTACTTCCTGTTCTAATAATGCTCTGGAGGTTCCACAGTGGGTTCCATCACTACTTTATGCAGACAGAGGGGGTTGGAAGGAATCTAGTGAAATTGGAACTCCTGTAGGATTTGGTAGGACCAACTTTCAAGACTGGATCAACCTCCATTGCTGCAGAACAGCTTTAAGTTGTTCACCCATTTCTGTTCCCTGAAAAAAACCTTTATGTATAATTCTGAAATGTAAATTATTTTTCAGTTTTTCTTAACTTTGCCTTTTTTAACCTCTGGCAGTTCACCACTAACTTTTGGATCATTTCAAGCTATTCATTGGACTGGAACTACTTGAATTTCAATAAAAAAATGGAAAAATTGGGGAGCTCTAAAACTTTTGACCGGTGGTTTACAGAGACATTAAACTACTGAAAAGATATTAACTGATGCCACTTAATTCCTGACAGTATCTGTATATAGTTCTTACCGGAATATATTAATATTCTGGTAAAAAAAAAAAAAATGGAATTATCTGGTAAAAATATTGAATTTTCTGATAAAAATATGGAATTTTCTGGTAAAACTATGGAATTTTCTTCATCATATCGATCTTTTCATGTTTCTGTTTGTTTCAGCCGAACAGCAGCAACAGGAAGTGACATCATCCAGTGAGTGTTTCCTTTTGATCGCTCTGATTCGTCAATATTTCATAACGAGCTGCTTTAATCTGTTTGTGTGTGTGTGTGTGTGTGTGTGTGTGTGTGTGTGTGTGTGTGTGTGTGTGTGTGTGTGTGTGTCTCAGGGCTGTGCAGTGTGATTGACGGCTCTGTGTCTGAGAGGGAGGGGTTGATCAGAAACCCCGCCCACCCAGCCGGTTGCTACGACAACAACCAGTGAGTGACGCCTCAGAGATAAACGAAGTAACATGACCTCTTTAAACCCGACATCACTGATTATATTACAGTCGTTTGCCGAACCTCAGAATCAGAAATCTGCACATTAGCTCAGAATGTAGAGAAAGAAAATACATTTATAGTATTTTTATGATTCTGTGTCCAAACCATCAAAAAAAAAGACACAAAACGATGCAAATGAAATACAAACCGACACTAAATGACACAAAAAGGACAAAAAATAACACAAAATGACAAAAATTAGACACAGAACGACACAAACCAACAAAAATTTGACAAGAAATGACATAAAAAGGACATAAAATGACAAAAATGACACACAAAATTACACAAAATGGACATGAAATAACACAGGTTGTGTCTAATTTATGTTATTTTTATAATTCTGTGTCGAAACCATCAAAAATAAGACACATTCAATGCAAACGAGACACAAACTAACAAAAATTAGACACAAAATTACAAGAAAAGGACAAAAAATAACACAGGTTGTGTTTTTTTATTATTGTTATAATTCTGTTCTCCAAGTTGTGTTTAATTTATATTGTTGTTATAATTCTGTTCTCCAGGTTGTGTTTATTTTATATTATTTTATATAAATTCTGTTCTCCAGGTTGTGTTAATTTTATATTATTTTATATAAATTCTGTTTTCCAGGTTGTGTTAATTTTATATTATTTTATATAAATTCTGTTCTTCAGGTTGTGTTAATTTTATATTATTTTATATAAATTCTGTTCTCCAGGTTGTGTTTGTGGCGTCTCAGCGTACCTCCAGGTTTCAGTATTCTGCTGGAGTTCGATCGTTTCGACCTGGAGAACGATTCTTATTGTCAGTTTGATCGACTCACCGTGTCGACAGCAACCAGCAGACCTGTAGGTGAGTTTATCCACTTTATATTCACTTTATATCCACTTTATATTCACTTTATATTCACTTCATATTCACTTTATATCCATTTTATATTCGCTTTATATTCACTTCATATTCACTTTATATTCACTTTATATTCACTTCATATTCACTTTATATCCACTTTATATTCACTTTAGATTCACTTTATATTCACTTTATATTCACTTTATATCCACTTTAGATTCACTTTATATTCACTTCCTGGAGACTAAACATAAATAATATTTCATCTAACTGTTATTCTAACCTCATATTAAGCCAATAAATGAAAATAAACTTAGAAATATGTAGAAATAATTACAGTAAAATTAATTTTGACCTCATATCAAGTCCCTAAAATTGAATTTAATAGTTTCATCCATTACATAAAAATTTTAAAAATTGTAAAAAAATGATAAGCTTGTATTTTAAATCTTTTTGTGTCAAAATGTTAGTTATTTGCACATAAACGTGTAAAACATTTATAAAGCATCAGTTTTTACACATTTTAGTTTAAGTGGATGTAACATTCAAAAACTGTGAAAACAGTGAAAATAATGGAAAATATCTGCAAAATATTGGCATTTTTGCTATTTTATGGTGTAATTTTATCGCCAAATGTTGTAAAATATATATTTTACTATCGACAAAAATACTGATTTTTTAATGTGGGTGTTATTTCCGTCTTTGTTTGTTTGTTTGTTTCATTTAGTTTTGCATAGTCAACATATGAATTAAATTGATAGTTTTTCTGTGATTTTCTTTCAGTTATTTTTTGTAATTTAACAAAACTTGGAAAATCTGTGAAATAATTTTAAATCGTTAAAATATACAGGCAAAACCTATTAAAAATGTTTTACAGTAAAGAAAAAAATGATTTTTGCCTCTTTAAATATAAATAACACAATGCTAATGCTAATGCTAATGCTAATGCTAGCGATTGTATGTTAAAACTTCCAGATGTTCCAGATGTTCACACAGACAACATGTGTCCTCCGGGTAAAACACGGTTATTTTTTATTTTTAAATCTCGTTTACCTTTTATTTCAGGTGTTTTCTGCGGCAGAGTCACACCTGGTCCGCTGCTGCTCTACAACTCCCAGAATGCAACGCTGCTCTTCTCCTCTGACATCAGCGGATCAGGAAGTGGTTTTATAGTGAAGCACCGAGCCGTCAGAGGACACACTGGACCTGGTGGGAGAAAACAACAACAACAATGACAACAACAACAACAACAACACAAAAACAGCAATAAAAACAACAACAACACAACAACAATAAAAACAACAACACAATAACAACACCGACAACAATAACACAACAACAAACACAACAGCAACAACAACGATAACAGACAGTTTTCCTCAGTACTGAGCTGCTGATTGTGTGTGTGTTCTTTGCGTTTTGTTGTGCTCAGCTGCTCTGTGTGTGTTTGTGTCGACCAGGTTGTGGGTCGGTGGTTCTGGTGGAGGATCAGGTCACCGTTCAAACCCCAGATTACCCACAATCCTACAGTGACGGCTGCGCCCTCCGCTGGGTGGTGTACGCTCCTCAGGGCCACGTTGTCAAAGTAACGCCACAAGTTTTCCAGAGATTACAGTAAAACTTAAGCAATATTTAACTTTCAGTTCATTAAAACACGATCGGTTCATTATTGCTGCATCGTGACATCAGTGATTTTTGGCTCCAATGATTGGTCAGCTGCAGATTTTAAAAATCGCGGTTAAATATCCAAGTTTACAAACGCAATAAAGTCTGGTAGTTCTGGTAAAAACTGGCCCCAGATCAGTTTTACATCCATCCAAGTGTCTCAGTCTGAACACTAAATCTGGTTTCTGTTCAGAAACTTTTTTTTGTATAATTTTAAACAACTAGGATCCATCCCATAATACTGATGCTCAAAGCTGGTTACAGAGAAAATGAACAGAAACCAGATTCAGTGTTTAGACACCTGGATGGATGTAAAACTGATCTGGTATCAGTTTTTACCACAACTCAGATGCGTTTTTATTATTAAAAAATTGGTCAAATTACACGAAAGTTGGCTAAAATTGCACAAAATTGTCCCAATTGTGTTCAATACTAGTCAGAAATGGCTAAAAAAAAATGTTCAAAATGACAAAAGATGTCCAAAATTACACTAAATTATCCCCAAATTATTAAATTCTCTCCAAAAAATTGACAAAAACTTTCCAATATGACTCAATATTTCCCCAAATTACTAAAAAAAATGTTCAAAAGGACCTGAAATCTGCCCTAAATGACTTGAAAATGATCCATAATTACAAAGAATGAGTTCAGAATGACATGAAATTTGTTCTAAATGACTCAAAATGATCCAAAATGAGGAGAAAATAGCCAAGTTGACATAAAACCTGTTGAAAATGACAAGAAAATTGTCCAAAATGAGTCAGAATTCATCTAAAATTACCCAGAATGATCCAAACTGAATGAAAATTTGCAGAACGACACAAAATTAGTCCACAATGCTTCAGAAATGGTAGAAAATGACTCAAAATTTGTGCGAAACGACTCGAAAATGATCCAAATTGGCTCAGAAATGATGGAAAAAGTCCATTAAAAAGTGATAAATCTGGAGCCACCTCTATGGAACTCTGAAATATTCACAGGATGAAGGTAGAACTCTGATTTTATCACTTTTAGGTAACTAAAGGTTGATTTTTGTGTTTTTCAGCTGGACTTTACAGACTTTGACTTGGAGGAATCAGACAGATGTTTATATGATTCCCTCGCTGTGTTTGGAGACGTTGCAGGAACGGAGGAGATCGGTGGGTTTTATTGTCTTTATGTGTCTTTATGATCTGCATCTGTTGCATCTTTTTAAAGCTGTAAATATATTTTCTTGTTCTATGGTGTCCAGCCGTGTTGTGCGGCAGCAGCGTCCCTCCTCCCGTCCTGTCCTACAGCAGCATCCTGGTCCTTCAGTTCAGCTCCGACAGCAGCGTCACGCAGCGAGGCTTCAGAGCAGCGCTGACCTTCATCAGTCATACAGGTGTGTCCAGGTGTGTTTAGATGTGTCCAGGTGTGTTTAGATGTGTTCGGGTGTGTTTAGATGTGTTCAGGTGTGTTTAGATGTGTTCAGGTGTGTTTAGATGTGTTCAGGTGTGTCCAGGTGTGTTTAGATGTGTCCAGGTGTGTCCAGGTGTGTTTAGATGTGTTCAGGTGTGTTTAGATGTGTTCAGGTGTGTCCAGGTGTGTTCAGGTGTGTTTAGGTGTGTTCAGGAGTGTCCAGGTGTGTTCAGGTGTGTTCAGGTGTGTCCAGGTGTGTTCAGGTGTGTCCAGGTGTGTTTAGATGTGTCCAGGTGTGTCCAGGTGTGTTCAGGTGTGTCCAGGTGTGTCCAGGTGTGTTCAGGTGTGTCCAGGTGTGTTTAGATGTGTTCAGGTGTGTTTAGATGTGTTCAGGTGTGTTTAGATGTGTTCAGGTGTGTCCAGGTGTGTCCAGGTGTATTCAGGTGTGTCCAGGTGTGTCCAGGTGTGTTCAGGTGTGTCCAGGTGTGTTTAGATGTGTTTAGATGTGTCCAGGTGTGTCCAGGTGTGTTCAGGTGTGTCCAGGTGTGTTCAGGTGTGTCCAGGTGTGTTTAGATGTGTTCAGGTGTGTTTAGATGTGTTCAGGTGTGTCCAGGTGTGTTTAGATGTGTCCAGGTGTGTCCAGGTGTGTTCAGGTGTGTCCAGGTGTGTTCAGGTGTGTTTAGGTGTGTTCAGGTGTGTCCAGGTGTGTTTAGATGTGTTCAGGTGTGTCCAGGTGTGTTCAGGTGTGCTCAGGTGTGTTTAGGTGTGTCCAGGTGTGTTTAGGTGTGTCCAGGTGTGTTCAGGTGGGTTCAGGTGTGTTCAGGTGTGTTTAGGTGTGTTCAGGTGTGTCCAGGTGTGTTTAGATGTGTTCAGGTGTGTCCAGGTGTGTTCAGGTGTGCTCAGGTGTGTTTAGGTGTGTCCAGGTGTGTTTAGATGTGTCCAGGTGTGTCCAGGTGTGTTCAGGTGTGTTTAGATGTGTTCAGGTGTGTTCAGGTGTGTCCAGGTGTGTTTAGATGTGTTCAGGTGTGTCCAGGTGTGTTCAGGTGTGCTCAGGTGTGTTTAGGTGTGTCCAGGTGTGTTTAGGTGTGTTCAGGTGGGTTCAGGTGGGTTCAGGTGTGTTTAGGTTGGTTCAGGTGTGTTCAGGTGTGTTCAGGTGTGTTCAGGTGTGTTTAGATGTGTCCAGGTGTGTCCAGGTGTGTTCAGGTGTGTCCAGGTGTGTTTAGATGTGTTCAGGTGTGCTCAGGTGTGTTTAGGTGTGTCCAGGTGTGTCCAGGTGTGTTTAGATGTGTTCAGGTGGGTTCAGGTGTGTTTAGGTTGGTTCAGGTGTGTTCAGGTGTGTTCAGGTGTGTTCAGGTGTGTGAGCTAGGCAGTAATAAGTGACTGTTCACTTGCAGTTGGTCGGTTTCAGTTCAGTGAACGCCTCACTGTCTGGAGAAAATAAAATATTACTGTAAAATGCTGTTAAATTACTGCTAATGACCTAAAAATTAAAAGGAAAAATGGAAAGAAAACTTATTAAAGCAGCTACAAGCTTCAGAGCAGCATCATCATAGTGTGAATCCACTGACTTCAGATGCTAAAACTAGCTTGTGTTAACCTGTTTGGCTCACAGATTAGCTTCAAACAACTTAAGCTAGCTTGCTAATTCCTGCTAGCCAGTCTGAAAACTACCAGAAACCCCAGCGTACTCTAAAGAAATGTGTTTTTAACAAAACTGATAGGTTTTTTTTGTAGTTTTTTTTATTTTATTTTATTTTATTTTATTTTATTTTTTTTACCAGTCAGTCATCGACAGTGACTTTAATCCTTTGCTGAACCCTGAGCTGCAGTACATATTCACGTTATCCAACACCCATCTACATGTAAAATAACTCAACTTTCTCTGCTTCTTTTCATTTTTTCTGCAGATCTACATGATCCGGACAGAACAGATGTGGACGAACATCCAGATGTTTTCACAGTTAACCAGCAACACACAGCGTCTTACGGTTTGTTTCATGTTAGTTTTACGTTTTATATGACCAGAGAAAGAGTCCAGTGTCCTGCTGCTGAGGAGGACATTAAATATTGAGCCGGTCGATGTGAAGGAATGACGGTGTTTGACATCTCCTGGTGGTTTCTGGGTGTGGTGAAGCTCAGCTGTGGCATTTAGGAAGTCAATGAGACGTTTAACACTGAAGCTACAGCTGAGACACGAGACGCCTTCGACTGCAAACAGTAGAGACAGAAGAAAGACACACATGTTGATTTTAAATGTTCAATATCTAAAGAAATAAAACTCCTACAATCGTGAAATGTGGTGAGAAAACAGACAGAATAGTTTCTATCTGATCAGAATCACTGAATGGATCCAACAGAGGACACATTTTTATAATTACTGGACCTTGAAGATGGAAAAAAGTGCAAAATCCAGGCTGGTACTGTGTCTCTATAAAGTTCCTGTAAGTGTATATCTATGGATGGATCCATATTTCTACTAAAATACAGTCTTTGGTCCACATTTCTCCAAAGTCGTTGATCGACATTTCACCAGAGATGACAGGAAACTTGTCTGAAATGACTTGAAATCTCTCCAAAATTTCTTAAATTTGTCCAAAACGACTTATAACCTTTCTAAAAATCCCAAAAATTGGTTTGAAATGAGATAAAGATGGTCGAACATGACTCAAAATTGTCCAAAATGGCAATAATTAATAACTATTGGACATTAAAGATGGAAAAAAGTGCGATGTTCCTGTAAGTGTATAGATATGGATGGATCTATATTTCTATTATCTACTATTTCAGACTATATTTAAAAGCTTTGCTGCTTTTATTGTCAGCATCAGTGAATATTTCTACATTTTCAGTATTTTTCTCGACTAGAAGAGACACATTTTATCAGTTTTTACCGTCCAAACTTTGCTTCTTCGTCTTCTGGATCTTTAACTCCGTATCTTCACAACGTGAGTTCACTAAATGATAATAAACACTAACATAATAATAATAATAATAATAATAATAATAATAATAATAAACCATCGTTCAGAGATTCAAACTGTCACTTTCTGCTTTTCTTCCAGAAAAACTGAATCCATCAACAGGTTGAAACTGATGACAATAGAACCAACAGGTACACTGGAATTATTTTACAGATTTTCTCTGTTTTGTTAAATTTCAGTAAAAAGTAATTTTTAATCTGTAGTGTTTTAACAGAATAAACACTACAGATTAAAAAAATCTCTTTCTTCTAAATGATCATTTATCCTGAACATTGACTATGATTATTTTTGCTGTTTTTAAATCAGCAAAAATAGAATTATTTTACAGATGTTTCAGTTTCTTCAGTATTTCATCAGTTTTTCTTCAATTTTTCTTGTTTTTTAAAAAGTTTTTCTCTTTTTTCAGTTTTTCTTCTTTTTCTTCAGTTTTTCTTCTTTTTTCTTCAATTTTTCTTGTTTTTCTTCAGTTTTTCTTATTTTTCTTTTTTTCTTCCGTTTTTCTTCCGTTTTTCTTCCATTTCTCATGTTTTTTATTTTTCTTCAATTTTTCTTCTGTTTTTCTTGTTTTTCATCAGTTTTTCTTGTGTTTTTCATCAGTTTTTCTTGTATTTTCTCCGTCTTTTCTTTGTCTCTCTGCAGAATTAAACTCTCGGTTCTCTGTTTGTCTCCAGAGTTCTTCATCTTCACAACCAGAACCTCTGAGACTCGATGCTCTGCTGAGGTTTATTCCCTCCACTGTTCCTCTTCTTTCATAGGCTCCGCCCACTCAGGTGACCCTGGAGGCTCCGCCCACTCAGGTGTGAGTCAGGAGGAGACAGGTGGGATCAGCAACAACATGTACCTTCAAATAGCAGCAACTATCTGTGAAATAATAAGGTTTTTTCTGGTTTATACAGCAAATGTTTTGTAATTTTACAGTCAAATGTTGGAAAAGAATAAATTTTTAAAAATACCGACTTCTCATGTGGAAATTGTTTGTTTTTACATTTAACACATAAATTAATACCTATTTTCTGTGATTTTACCAGTTATTTTCTGTAATTTAACAGAACATCCTGTAGAATAACACTTAAACTACACATCATTTTATTTTATTATTCTCATTTTTTTCATTTTGTCTGACAGATTCTACAAAATCTTAAAAACTACGAAGCAAAAAAAAACGTGTCATGATAATAAAATAATAAATAATAAAATTACTCAGAATTTATTCAAAATGACTCGGAAATGACACAGAATTGACTGAAAACTTCCAAAATGATTAAAAAAATGTTGAACAAACAAACCAAACAAACAGTGTATTAAATGTGTGCAAAAAATAAAATAAAAACTGATGAAAAAGACAAAAATATTCAACAAATGTCTCAGAAAAATGTCCAAACATAATAAAATGTCACCAAAAATGTGAATAAAATGTCTTAAGCATTAATCAAATGTACCAAAGTGTTTGTAAAATATGAACACAAAAAAACACTGAAATATATAAAACTTGAAAACTGTCCAAACATGTTCTAATGTCGTCTGTAGGTGGAGAACTCCCTCTAGTGGAAGTTTAGAGAAATAAATATAACTGCACCACTTTCACATATTTACTCTATAAAAGGTTTAACGGACGTCTTTATTGGCGTTTTCTTTGTTTTTAAGGATATTCTCCTTCATTTATTTCTTCTTCTTGTACATTTATGTTGTTTTTTTTACACGTTTGTTTGGTCTGCTCCACATAAAATCTATAAAATCTATAAAAGTTCCAGTCTGACCCTCACAGAATCAGCTGATTTATATTATCTACAACAACTTTAGATGAGAACATGAAAAAAAAAAGCAGATTCATTCTTCAGACTGAGACGCCTGGATGGAAGTAAAACTGATTTCAAATAAAAACAAACCAAAAAAAAAAAGAAATGACAACAATCATCCGAAATTACTTAAAAGTTGTTCAAAATGACTTGAAATGATCCAAAATGACAAAAATTTGTTTAGAATAACCAAAAAATTGTCCAAAATTTCATAAAATTTATCCAAAATGTCGAAAATTAGTTTGGAACGACACAAAAAATGTCCAGAATTATTTATTTATTTAAAAATGATTTAAAATTTCTTTAAAATGATCCAAAATGACAAAAGTTTGTTTAGAATGACACAAAAATCATCCAAAATTATTTAAAAATGATCCAAAATGGCTAAACAGTTATGTAAAATGACTCATAATTTATTCGAAATGACTTAGAAATGATACAGAATTGACTGAAAGCTTCCAGAATTACTCAAATTAATTAGAAAATTAGTTTACAATCACATTAAAATGATGAAAAATGGCAAAATCCTGCACAAAATTAATTATAAAGTGTTTTAAATTGGACAAAATGAGTCAACAATTGTCTGAAATTATAGAAAAAATGGTTCTGAACAGAAACCAGGTTCAGTGTTCAGACTGAGACACCTGGATGGATGTAAAACTGATCTGGGGTCAGTTTCTACCAGAACTCAGATGAGTTTTTCCTCCTAAATGTCAAAAAATGATTCAAAATCTCTCAGTAATTGTTAAGTGACAAAAATTGTCTGAAATTACTCAAAGTTGTTGCAAATGACATAAGAATACTTGAAAATGACATGAAAGTTGCCCATTATAAATCAATAATTGTTGAAAATCACTCACAAATGTGTAAAATTCTCCAAAATTCCTCAAAAATGTTCTAAATTAAACAAAAATTGTCCAATTTTACATGAAAATGATTAAATAGTTGTTGAAAACACTGTCCATAGTGCCTCCAAAATTGCTTAAAATAGTTCAAAATTTGTCCAGAGTTACACAAAATGGCTCAAAAATGTACAGAAATGTACAAAATCACATACAAATTGCTCAAAATTACTCCAAATCTTAACTTAATAACATTATTGTGAGTCTCCTTCATTATTACTGTAAATATTCACTGCTGTGTTTCTGTAACTGTCTGATGCTTTGCAGTAAGAAAATACATTTTCTGTTATTTCTGTTAAAGTTTTTTTGTTAGTTTAACTGAACTTGTGTTTCAGTTTTTCAGCCGTCCAGCAGCAGATCTTTGATCCAGCAGAAAACCTCCGAAGATCCTGGAGACGATGGAGACGATGGAGATGATGGAGAAGAAGAAGATGATGGAGACGATGGAGATGATGGAGAAGAAGAAGATGATGGAGAAGAAGAAGATGATGGAGACGATGAAGATGATGGAGACGATGGAGATGATGGAGATGATGGAGAAGAAGAAGATGATGGAGACGATGGAGATGATGGAGAAGAAGAAGACGATGGAGACGATGGAGATGACGGAGATGATGGAGAAGAAGAAGATGATGGAGAAGAAGAAGATGATGGAGACGATGAAGATGATGGAGACGATGGAGATGATGGAGAAGAAGAAGATGATGGAGACGATGGAGATGATGGAGACGATGGAGACGATGGAGACAAAGAAGAAGAGGACGATGGAGACGATGAAGATGATGGAGACGATGAAGATGATGGAGACGATGGAGACAAAGAAGAAGAAGACGATGGAGACGATGAAGATGATGGAGAAGAAGACGATGGAGAAGAAGAAGATGATGGAGACGATGAAGATGATGGAGACGATGGAGACAAAGAAGAAGAAGACGATGGAGACGATGAAGATGATGGAGACGATGGAGACAAAGAAGAAGAAGACGATGGAGACGATGAAGATGATGGAGACGATGGAGACAAAGAAGAAGAAGACGAAGCTTCAGGGTCGACACAGTGAGCTGCTGAAGTTTGGACCTGAGGAGGCAGAAATCTGGACTTTTAGTGCTGGATCAGATTAAATCCTGACTAGGAATGACAGGAGGTTTAGTAAAGACAGAAATCTGAATAGTTCTGGATCATTTCCTAAATGTTGCAGCTTATTTTTTGAAGATTTTTTTTGAGTCGCTTTGGAAAAGTTTTGAGTCATTTGAGAGAATTTTAGGTCATTTCATTTAAATTTAAGTCACTTTGGAAACATTTTTGTCAGTCGATCCACATAAACAGAGGAGAAGGTCCTGATATAACCTCTCCTGTTTCTTTTTTACAGAATTTGGACAATTCTGAGTCATATTTGGATCATTTTTGAGTCATTTTGAGTCACTTTGAGTCATTTTTGAGTCGTTTTTGAGTTATTTTGAGTCATTTTTGTGTTATTTTTGTCAAATTTGAAGTCATTTTGGACAATTTTTGAACCATTTTGACTTTTTTGAGTCACTTTGGAAAAATTTTTAACCATTCTAAAGATTTTTTTTGAGTGGCTTCGGAAAAGTTTTGATAAAAGTGAGAGAATTTTAGGTCATTTCATCTAAATTTAAGTCCTTTTGGAAACATTTTTTTCAGTCGATCCACATAAACAGAGATAATTTAATGCCACCTGTTTCTATTTTAGATATTCAGTTACAGGGTGCCTTATTAATGAAGAAGTCTAGTTTTTCTCTGACATCACATCCTGTTAAAATAATGCACTGTTACAAAACTAGTTGTCATTTTGATGAACTGTGTGAATAAATTAAACATAAATGTATTAAAATTTGTCAAAAAATATTGATGCAAACTGTTGCATGATTGTTTTTCTTCTTGTTGTTGTTGAGCCCAAACATTAAAATATAGTTTGACATGATCTTTCTTTAGCAGATAGGAAGTTTTATCACATTTTATAGCAGCTAATAAATAAATAAACTATAAACTTGTCGTCCTTCTTGCTAGATGTTGTCAGCTGAAGGTTGTTTTCTTCTCATCTGGAACCTTTAATCTTCCTAAAGTTTGTCTAAAAAGTGAGTTTAATGTTTTATTTCAGTCCCAGGATGAGGAAGATGCAGCTTATTGTGTGTTTTAATGAGTTCTGGTTGTATAATGACTTCATTCATATCAGTGGTCTGAGCCAAACACCCGCCTCCACATCAGCACAGCTGAGCTCTGATTGGCTCCCGCTGCCTGTGTCACCTTTCCCCCAGCGGGAGGCCACGCCCCCTCCAGCCCACTGTGGACTCTGGTCTCCAGTGGGAGGAAACACTCTGCAGATCTGTGTCTGCACGTCCACCATGGAGGAAAACTGGGTGAGAGTTTCATTAAATCACTTCATTCTGCAGCTACAAGTTCCTTTAATTTACGTTTTAGTTCAGCTTCCTGTTAAAAATGATTCATTTTAAAGCACAAAACTTTGATTTTCTGTCAAACTGGACAATAATTCAGAGCTGAAGTTGTGTTTTTTTGTATTTCAGCTTATTCCGGTGCTGGTTTCTCTGATCATAGCGACGGTTTTATATTTGTTTCTGGGATCAGAGAAGAAGAAGAAGCTTCCTGTGACTCTGCAGGATCCCACCGTCAAATATCCACTTCCTCTGATTCACAAACAGGTGAGCAACATGCAAACACACTGTCCAATAAACCTGTGAGTTCATCAGTTGTACATTTAAATAATGTGACTTCAGACACAAGACTGCAGTTCAAATTTAAATAAAAAAGTTACAAAATGTTGAATCTGTTAATTTCATAAAAAATATCACATAAATTTAAAAAGGACTACTAAAGTAAATCTAAATGGAGCAACTTCATTTTTAACATTTTTCTTCAAAATTTCTGTTCATAAATATGGCAATTTAGTCCATTAAACTTTTAAACGTTGTGCCTCCAGAAAGTTAAATTACTTAAAGTTGCTGAGAAACATCCTCATCAAACATCATCAAAATTATCCTAAATGCTGTTAAACGCGTCTAAAAATTCTCCCAAATGACTCAAAATTTGTCAAACAATGATTCAAAATGTCCAAAAATTGCTCAAAATTGTCCAAATTAACAATAACGAATAATTATTGGCCCTTGAAAATGGAAAGTCCGGGTTGGTCTCGGGTCTCAATAAAGTTCCTGTAAGTTTAAATCTATGGATGAATCCATATTTCTACTAAAATACAGTCTTTGGTTGACATTTCACCAAAGATGAATGAATGAATGAATGAATGAATGAATGTTTATTCATTATTTGAATCTTGTCAAAAATTATTTTAAATTTGTCCAAAATATCTCAAAATCTGTCCAAAATTTTCTAAAATTTCCAGAAATCCTTAAAAATCCAATCAAAATAAGATAAAGATGGTCTGAAATGACTAAAAATTGTCTAAAATTGCTCAAAATTGTCCAAATTAACAATAATGAATAATTATTGGTTCTTGAAAATGGAAAAAAGTGCAAATCTCCAATCCAGGTTGGTATTGCGTCTCCATAAAGTTCCTGTAGGTGCATATATATATGGCTGGATCCATATAGTCTTTGATCAACATTTCACCAAAGACGATTTGAGTTTTCCCAATATTACTTGAAACTTGTCCAGAATGGCTCAAAATCTGTGTAAAATAAGATACAAAATGACATAAAGCTTTGACGAAAGCTTTAAAATTTGTCCAAATTTAGATAAAAATGGTCCATAGTGACTCAAACTCATCCACAATGACTTAAACTTTGCCCTAAAACTCTTAAAATTTGTGCAAGATTAGATAAAGATGGTCTTAAATGCTCAAAATTGGTCCAAAATAAGCTGAAGAGGATCTCAAATGACCTCAAATTTGTCCAAAATGACTTAAAAGTGTCAAAAAAAGAGTTCAAACTTGTCATAGAAGACTCAAAATTAGTATAAAATAAGATAAAATGGTCAAAAATGACTTAAAATTGTCCAAAATTCCACTAATGGGTGATTATTGGGCCTTGAAATTGGAAAAAGTACAAAAGATGTTGGTGTTCATAGAGGTCTAGGTGTTCATAGAGGTCTAGGTGTTCATAGAGGTCTAGGTGTTCATAGAGGTCTAGATGTTCATAGAGGTCTAGGTGTTCATAGAGGTCCAGGTGTTCATAGAGGTCTAGGTGTTCATAGAGGTCTAGGTGTTCATAGAGGTCTAGGTGTTCATAGAGGTCTAGGTGTTCATAGAGGTCTAGGTGTTCATAGAGGTCTAGGTGTTCATAGAGGTCTAGGTGTTCATAGAGGTCTAGATGTTCATAGAGGTCTAGATGTTGGGTTTAGATGTTCAGAGTTATGAGCTGCTTCATGCTGCTTCATGTTAAATTTACCTTCTCAGGCTGACTTTGTGTTGCTGATCAGAGGAACTGATGATCATTTAAAACATCGCAGTAAATCTAATTTAACGGGGCTGAAACTGTGTTTTACTGTTTTCTAACTTCTTTCTGCAGGAGATCAGTCACGACACCAAGAAGTTCCGCTTCGGTCTCCCGTCTGGAAATCACATCCTGGGACTTCCTGTCGGTACTGAAACTGATCAGCTGTTCTTATTATTATTATTATTATTATTATTATTATTATTATTATTATTATTATTATTATTATTATTATTATTATTATTATTATTATTATAGATCAGTTATTATTATTATTATTATTATTATTATAGATCAGTTATTATTACTATAAATCAGTTATTATTATTATTATAGATCAGTTATTATTATTATAGATCAGTTATAGATAAGATAGATAAGATAGATAAAGTTCTTTATTTCTCCCCACTCCAGGGGAAATTTACATTGTTACAGCAGCTTATGTAACAGTAGACATAGTGATAAGAATAAAAGAATAATAGAACAATAGTAATAATATTTACAATATATACAAGGGTGACAGATGAGGGTAAAGTGGCTTAACAGAAAAAATAAAAATAAAGTTTAAAAGTGCAGAGATGTGCAGTGCAAGAATGGGGTTAGGGTATGTTATTATAGATCAGTTATTATTTCTATAGATCAGTTATTATTATAGATCAGTTATTATTATAGATCAATTATTATTATTATAGATCAGTTATTATTATTGTTATTATTATTATTATTATTATAGATCAGTTATTATTATTATTATTATAGATCAGTTATGTTATTACAGATCAGTTATTATTATTATTATTATTATTATTATTATTATAGATCAGTTATTATTATTATTATTATTATTATAGATCAGTTATTATTATTATTATTATAGATCAGTTATGTTATTACAGATCAGTTATTATTATTATTATTATTATTATAGATCAGTTATTATCATTATAGATCAGTTAATATTATTACTATAGATCAGTTATTACTATAGATCAGTTATTATTACTATAGATCTCTTATTATTATTATAGATCAGTTATTATTATTATAGATAAGTTATTATTAATTTAATGTTATTTATCCTGAGCTTCAGCTGCAGTAGAAATTTAAAATGCAGTTTTAAGAGAAAGGAAATGAATGAACCGTATAAACAGTCGTATGAATTAAAGTCCTCCTCTACTTCCTGTTGGTAACATTAAGCTCTGCCCCCTCCTCACCTGTAGGCCAGCATGTCTACCTGTCTGCTAAGGTGAACGGCAGCCTGGTGGTCAGAGCCTACACTCCTGTCTCCAGTGATGAGGACCAGGGATACGTGGACCTGGTGGTCAAGGTGAGTCTTCCTTCTAGAGACCCAGCAGCAGGACCAGAGTGGACCTGGACCCACTAGAACCTGGACTCTAGACCTGGACCCACTAGAACCAGGGCTCCAGACCTGGACACACTAGAACCTGGACTCCAGACCTGGACCCACTAGAACCTGGACTCTAGACCTGGACCCACTAGAACCAGGGCTCCAGACCTGGACACACTAGAACCTGGACTCTAGACCTGGACCCACTAGAACCAGGGCTCCAGACCTGGACACACTAGAACCTGGACTCCAGACCTGGACCCACTAGAACCAGGGCTCCAGACCTGGACCCACTAGAACCTGGACTCTAGACCTGGACCCACTAGAACCTGGACTCTAGACCTGGACCCACTAGAACCAGGGCTCCAGACCTGGACACACTAGAACCTGGACTCCAGACCTGGACCCACTAGAACCTGGACTCTAGACCTGGACCCACTAGAACCAGGGCTCCAGACCTGGACACACTAGAACCTGGACTCCAGACCTGGACCCACTAGAACCAGGGCTCCAGACCTGGACACACTAGAACCTGGACTCTAGACCTGGACCCACTAGAACCAGGGCTCCAGACCTGGACACACTAGAACCTGGACTCCAGACCTGGACCCACTAGAACCTGGACTCTAGACCTGGACCCACTAGAACCTGGACTCTAGACCTGGACCCACTAGAACCAGGGCTCCAGACCTGGACACACTAGAACCTGGACTCCAGACTTGGACCCACTAGAACCTGGACTCTAGACCTGGACCCACTAGAACCAGGGCTCCAGACCTGGACACACTAGAACCTGGACTCCAGACCTGGACCCACTAGAACCTGGACTCTAGACCTGGACCCACTAGAACCAGGGCTCCAGACCTGGACACACTAGAACCTGGACTCCAGACCTGGACCCACTAGAACCAGGGCTCCAGACCTGGACCCACTAGAACCTGGACTCTAGACCTGGACCCACTAGAACCAGGGCTCCAGACCTGGACACACTAGAACCTGGACTCCAGACCTGGACCCACTAAAACCTGGACTCCAGACCTGGACCCACTAGAACCTGGACTCTAGACCTGGACCCACTAGAACCAGGGCTCCAGACCTGGACACACTAGAACCTGGACTCCAGACCTGGACCCACTAGAACCTGGACTCCAGACCTGGACCCACTAGAACCAGGGCTCCAGACCTGGACCCACTAGAACCTGGACTCCAGACCTGGACACACTAGAACCTGGACTCTAGACCTGGACTCACTAGAACCTGGACTCCAGACCTGGACCCACTAGAACCTGGACCCACTAGAACCTGGACTCCAGACCTGGACCCACTAGAACCAGGGCTCCAGACCTGGACCCACTAGAACCTGGACTCCAGACCTGGACCCACTAGAACCTGGACTCTAGACCTGGACTCACTAGAACCTGGACTCCAGACCTGGACCCACTAGAACCTGGACTCACTAGAACCTGGACTCCAGACCTGGACCCACTAGAACCTGGACCCACTAGAACCTGGACTCCAGACCTGGACCCACTAGAACCAGGGCTCCAGACCTGGACCCACTAGAACCTGGACTCCAGACCTGGACACACTAGAACCTGGACTCTAGACCTGGACTCACTAGAACCTGGACTCCAGACCTGGACCCACTAGAACCAGGGCTCCAGACCTGGACCCACTAGAACCTGGACCCACTAGAACCTGGACTCCAGACCTGGACCCACTAGAACCAGGGCTCCAGACCTGGACCCACTAGAACCTGGACTCCAGACCTGGACCCACTAGAACCTGGACTCTAGACCTGGACTCACTAGAACCTGGACTCCAGACCTGGACCCACTAGAACCTGGACTCACTAGAACCTGGACTCCAGACCTGGACCCACTAGAACCTGGACCCACTAGAACCTGGACTCCAGACCTGGACCCACTAGAACCAGGGCTCCAGACCTGGACCCACTAGAACCTGGACTCCAGACCTGGACACACTAGAACCTGGACTCCAGACCTGGACCCACTAGAACCTGGACTCTAGACCTGGACCCACTAGAACCAGGGCTCCAGACCTGGACACACTAGAACCTGGACTCCAGACCTGGACCCACTAGAACCTGGACTCCAGACCTGGACCCACTAGAACCAGGGCTCCAGACCTGGACCCACTAGAACCTGGACTCCAGACCTGGACACACTAGAACCTGGACTCTAGACCTGGACTCACTAGAACCTGGACTCCAGACCTGGACCCACTAGAACCTGGACCCACTAGAACCTGGACTCCAGACCTGGACCCACTAGAACCAGGGCTCCAGACCTGGACCCACTAGAACCTGGACTCCAGACCTGGACCCACTAGAACCTGGACTCTAGACCTGGACTCACTAGAACCTGGACTCCAGACCTGGACCCACTAGAACCTGGACTCACTAGAACCTGGACTCCAGACCTGGACCCACTAGAACCTGGACCCACTAGAACCTGGACTCCAGACCTGGACCCACTAGAACCAGGAGAACCTGAGGGAAGGTTCATGTTCAGGGAACGTCATCTGCTTGAAGGGTTCCTAATAAATGATGAATTATGTAAAATGTTCTTCTGGTTCCTGCAGGTTTATTATAAGAACAGCCACCCGTCGTTCCCTGAAGGAGGGAAAATGTCCCAGTATCTGGACAGCTTGACGTTAGGAGACACCATCGACTTCAGAGGACCCAGTGGACTGCTGGTCTACAGAGGAAAAGGTCAGAACTTTACTGAAAACATCCTATTTTTAACATCATTTTGCATTAAGTTTACTTTGTTTGATACATTTTTGTCATTTTCCATCATTTTTCAGTCAGTGTGGGGAAATTTTGAGTCTTTCTGTTCAAAAATCAAGTCATTTTAGATCATTTTAAAGTAATTTTACACATTATTTTTGGACAACTTTTGAGTCTTTGTGGTCAAATTTGGTCACTTTGGACAATTTCAGAGTCAATGTGGGGAATTTTTAAGTCTTAAAATAAAGTAATTTTGAAAAACTTTAAAGTACTTTTGCACCATTTTTATGGTTTTGAACCATTTTGAGTCTTTCAAGTAATTTTGGACAAATTTAAAGTCATTTTGCACATTATTTTGGACAGCTTTCTGTCCTTCATGATTTACATTTTGAGTCCTTCTGGACAAATTTTTCATTTTAGATGATTTTTAAAATAATTTTGAGCAAAAACTTGAATCTTTCTGAACAAGATTCAAGTCATTTTTAATTATTATCAACAGATTTTGGACCTTTATGTCATTTTAGACAGACTTTACGTCATTTTTTACATTCTTGTGGTCATCTTGGGCTTTTTTAAGCTTTTCTGTGGAAGTTTTGAGTTATTTTAGACATATCTCAATACTTTATTTGTCATTTTGAACAGTTTTTGAGTCAGTTTGGGCAATTTTTAAAGTCTTTTTGTAGAAAAAATCGAGTATTTTTGGATGAATTTGAAGTATTTTGTGATTTTGGACCTTTTGATCATTCTGGACAACTTCTATGTCATTTTTTTTACAATCTTGTGGTAATTTTGGGCAAAAGGATAAAAACTAAAAACTATAATCAGTCTGTGTACATTACATTTCCCGTGAATGAGCAGCAGGCGGCGCTGCAACATCAACTGTTTGTTCTTCAACAGGTCAGTTTTCCATCAGACCAGACAAGAAGTCCGAACCCAAGAAGAAGAAGTTCAGACACGTTGCCATGATCGCTGGAGGAACAGGTTTAATCATTTTATCATTATTATTATTATTATTATTATTATTATTATTATTATTATTATTATTAATATTATTATTATTATTATTATTATTATTATTATTATTATTAATAATAATAATAATATTCAATCATCAATGATCGCTGGAGGAACAGGTTTAATCATTTTATCATTATTATTATTAATATTATTATTATTATTATTATTATTATTATTATTATTATTATTATTATTATTATTATTATTATTATTATTATTATTATTATTATTATTATTATTATTATTATTATTAATAATAATATTCAATCATCAATGATCGCTGGAGGAACAGGTTTAATCATTTTATTATTATTATTATTATTATTATTATTATTATTATTATTATTATTATTATTATTATTATTATTATTATTATTATTATTATTATTAATGATATTCAATCATCAATGATCGCTGGAGGAACAGGTTCAAATTTTATTATTATTTATAAGTATTTATTTAATCATTTAATATTCAATAATCACTGATCTGTGTTCAGAGGAGAATCAAAGAATCAAATCTCTGCAGGAACTTGATAAAATCAGACTCGTGTTTGTGTCATTGTGTTTCCAGAGCTGGATGTGTTTTATAATTTAATTTAAGTTGATGTTCAAATATTAGAATCCAGTCATTTAGGTTTGTGTTAAAACAATATTTGTTGGATTTTTGTCTTTCTGGACACATTTTCAGTCTTTTTAAACATTTCTTTTTCACCGTGGAGGATTTATGAGTTATTTTTAGTCATTTCAATTTTTTTTGTCTTTCTCCAAATGTTTTAGGTCATTTTTTCCAGTTATGAGTGATTATTACAGTCTTTTGTCATTTAGGATAATCTTTGAGTCATTTTGGACTAATTTTAGGGCATCCTGGACATTTGTTTTGCTAATTTGGACTTTTTGTAGGTCATTCTGGACCAATTTGACGTCATTTTACAAATTTTTTAGGTCACTTTGGACATATGTTTTAGCAATTTCTCCAAATGTTTTAGGTCATTTTTGGCAATTATGAGTGATTATTATTAAATACAAATTTGAAGTCATTTTGCAATTTTTTTTTGCAATTTTAGGTCATTTTGAGTCCTTCTGGACAAATTTTAAGTCATTTTAAAAACAAATATCAAATGATTTTCAACCTTTTGGTCATTTTGGACCCTTTCTGAGTCAGTGTGGGGAGTTTTTACATCTTTCTGTTGAAAAATAAAGTTATTTTGGACAAATTTAAAGTCATTTTGAACACTTTTTTCATCAACTTTTGAGTGTTTTTGGACAATTTTGACTCGTATTTTTTGGTCATTTTGGACACTTCTAAGTCTTTCTGTAAAAAAATCAAGTTATTTTGGACAAATTCAAAGTATTTTTGCACATTTTTTTGTCCTGGATGATTTTTGAGTCCTTCTGTGCAACGCTTGAATCTTTCTTGACAAACTTTGATTCATTTTGGACTTTTTTTTTGGAAGTTAAATAATAATAATAATAATAATACCTTTAATTTATAATGCACTTTACATATAAAATCTCAAGGTGCTACAGTACATTTAAAAGAAACATTTTAGAAACAGCAATAATATGTTAGAGCTTAAATAAGAACGTCTTTAGCCCTTTCTTAAAAGACTCCGGGGACTGTGGGGCCCTTAGGGGTGGTGGTAATGTGTTCCACAGTTCAGGAGCAGCTGTCTGGAACGCTCTGTCGCCCATTGTTCTCAGGTTGGATCTTGGAGTGCACAGAAGGTTGGTATTAGTGGATCGAAGTTGTCTGGAGATGGTGCGAAGGGTTAGGAGTTCTGAAAGGTAGTCCGGGGCGTGTCCATGTATACACTGGTAGGGAAGCAGACAGATTTTGTACTGGATGCATTTTGAGATTGGAAGCCAGTGGAGGTTACGGAGGACAGGTGTGATGTGGGCGTGTTTGGGCGTCCTCGTCAGGATCCTAGCGGCGGTGTTTTGCAAGTGTTGAAGCTTTTGGAGGCTTTTTGCTGGGATCCCGACGAGGAGGGCATTGCAGTAGTCCAGCCTGGAGGAGACAAAGGCATGAACCAGCTTCTCAGCATCGGAGGGGGAGAGAGTGGGACGAAGTTTTGAGATGTTTTTTAGATGAAAAAATGAGATTTTACAGAGATTTTGTATGTGGTGTTCAAATGACAAATGTGGGTCAAAGATGACTCCCAGATTTCTGACAGAGGAAGAGAGAGGAATGGAGAAATCAGAGAATGAGATAGCAGAGATGGGAGAGGATTTGAGCTGGTGAGGGGTCCCTATGAGAATGGCTTCAGTCTTAGAAGCATTCAGTTGAAGGAAGTTTTCTGCTAACCATGCCCTTGTCTCCTCCAGGCAGGCTATCAGGGCTGGTGGTGCCGAAGTAGAAGTGGGGTCAGTGTGCAGGTAGAGCTGAGTATCATCGGCGTAGCAGTGAAAGGACATTCCATGCTTGCCGATGATGTGGCCCAGGGGGAGCATGTAGATGTTGAAGAGGGTGGGGCCAAGAACAGACCCCTGAGGGACCACACAGGTGACAAAGTGGGGTCTTGACTTGGCATCCCCCAGGACAACATACTCAGTTCTACCTGCCAGGAATGATTTGAACCAGTCTAGCACAGTACCAGACAGACCAATATTGTATTGTAGTCGGTGGAGAAGGATGTTGTGATCAACTGTATCAAAGGCAGCTGTTAAGTCCAGGAGGATGAGAAGTGATGGAGAGCCCTGGTCAGAGGCCACCAAAAGGTCATTGGTGACCCTGACCAGGGCTGTCTCTGTACTGGGCTAAACGGAAACCAGACTGGAATTTTTCGTATTGTGAGTAAGTGGATAAATAATCGTGGAGCTGGCCAGCTACAACCTTCTCCAGAACCTTCAGAAGGAACGGAAGGTTTGAGATAGGTCTGTAGCTGGCCAGGTCTTCAGGATTAAGGTTGTGTTTTTTGAGATGTGGTTTGATCAGCACTGTTTTGAGAGTGGATGGAACATGACCAGAGCGGAGTGAACAGTTTATAATTGTGGTAATGAGGGGGCTGAGAGCTGAAGTGTTGCATTTTATCAGAAAGGAAGGGAGTGGGTCTAGAGCACAGGTTGATGGTTTGATTCGATGAAGCATTGCTTCAATCTCCTGCACCTCCACCTCCACAAAGTCAGCAAAGCTGTGGTCAGGAGTAACAGATGCTAAGGGCATGCGGGTAGTTCGGGCAAGAGGTCCACGAATGTTGTCGTGTTTGAAATCATCTTTATTTTTTATCATTCTGTACAATTTTGTGGTCATTTAGACCATTTTGACTATTTTTTGATAATTTTCTAATCTCTCTGGACAGGTTTTGAGTCATTTGGGATGATTTCTGTCCTTCTGTTGACAGTTCTTCTTGACTAAAAACCCATCAAACACCACGTTAATCTCTTTCTACTCATCCAGGAATCACTCCGATGCTGCAGCTGATCCGTAGAATCACATCCGATCCCTCCGATGACACCAAATGTTCGCTGATCTTCGCCAACCAGGTGAGCTGAGAGACTTTTACCTGCAGTTAAATGACGGTTACCATGGAAACATGAACTGGTTTCCTGTCCCGGTCAGACGGAGAAGGACATCCTGCTGAGGGAGGAGCTGGACGAGGTGAAGAAGAACCATCCTGATCAGGTGAAGGTCTGGTTCACTCTGGATAAACCTCCTCAAGGTGAGAAAAGCTTCATTTAGCTTCATTTAAACATTTAATTAAACGCTTTCTGTCATCCAAACAGACAAAACAAACACAGGAACGGTTCATGTTGGGCTTTTAGCTTCCGCCAAATTAGTTATTTTTTTCCTTTTGTTGTCACTTTGGACAAATCTAAAATGATTTTGGACAAAATTGGCCAATTGTTTACAATTCTGGACAATTTTTGATTCATTTTAGGCAAATTTTGAGTCTTTCCGTCCAAGTTTTAAGTCATTGTGGAAGAAATTAACAACTGTGGACATTTTTTTGTTCATTTTGGACACATTTTGAGTCTCTCTGGACACATTTGAAGTCATTCTGGGAAAATAATTGTCATTTTTGGACAATTTTAGACATTCTTTGTCATTTTGGACAATTCTTGAGTCAGTTTGGTCAATTTTTCGTTCTTTGTATATAAAATTTAGGTCATTTTGAACAAATTTTAACTGTGGACATTTTTTGGTCATTTTGGACACATTTTGAGTCTCTCTGGACACATTTCAAGTCATTCTAGGAAAATAATTCAGTCATTTTGGACATTTTTGTTATTTTGAAGACTTTTTGTGTCATTATTGGACAACTTTGAGTCATTTTGGGCAAATTTTTAGTCTCTCTGGACACGTTTCAAGTCACTCTGGAAAAATAATTAAGTAATTTTGGACATTTTTTGTCATTTTCGACAATTGCTATATAAGTCTTGCTATACAAAATTCAGGTCATTTTGGACAAATTTTAAGTAACTGTACACTTTTTTATGTCATCTTGGACAATTTTTCTGTCATTTTGGGCAAATGAGTCTTTCTGCACAAGTTTTAAATCATTTTCGAAAACAACAGAAGTAATTGTGGACATTTTTGGACACTTTTTTGAAATTTGGGACAATTCTTGAGTCAGTTTGGGCATTTTTTCAGTCTTTCTATACAAAATTTTGGACAAATTTAAAGTAATTGTACACTTTTTTTGGTCATTTTGGACAGTTTTTCAGTCACACTGGGCAAATTTTTATTCTTTCAGTACGAGTTCAAGTACAAGTCATTCTGGTAGAAATTTAAACCATTTGGGCAATTTTGAGTTATTTTGGACAGATTTTGGTCATTTTGGACAAATTTTGAATCTCTTTGGACACGTTTCAAGTCATTCTGGACAAAGAATTAAGTATTTTTTGTCATTCTGGATAATTCTTGAGTCAGTCTGGGAAATTTTTCAGTCTTTCTGTACAAAATTCAGGTGATTTTTGACACATTTAAAGTAATTTTTGACATATTTTTATTTTTTTCTGTAAAATTTTTACATTTTTCTGGGAAATTAGTCATTTAGGGCAAATTTAACCCATTTCTGGAGAGATTTTTGATGATTTTGGAAACATTTTGAGTCATCTTTAACATGGTTTGATATTTCTGACAATGTTAAGTCGTCTTGAATCATTAAATATCATCTTCAGACCCACCAGATGAGTTTCTCGTCGTGTATTTTCATCCAGAACGTGTTAAATCTCATGTGTCCGTAGTGTCAGACAGTAAAACATCCATGCTGGGTTCTGGTGAAACATTTCCAGGATAAATCCTCAAAGAGTCAGAAGCCAAACAAAGACTCGCTGCTGCAGGAAAATCCCAGAATAATCCTGAAAGGCAGCAGGAATAATGAGCAGAGCGTCGCTGCATAAAGTGTGTTTGAACGTCTGCATTAGTTCCTGATCAGTATTCATGTGACCAGAACGTTTCTTTCATTTCTACACCTTTTATCCAGCAGCTGACCCTCTTTAGATCGTCGTTTACCAACTCAACAAACACACAAGAAATGTTTTCAGCTTCCTCTGTCACTGTTTCAGTCAGTTTCTATGTTTTTAGTCTTTGTGGACACAGTTCTTATGGCAAAACTGACTCTTTTTAATGTCATTGTAGACAGGTTTTTTGGACACTAGTAGTCATTTTGAAAGATTTTTTGAGCCATTTTAGCCAAATTTTGTCATTTTGGACAATTTTTGCAGTTATTTTATGCAAATTTTAAGTCTTCCTGTACAAATTTCAGGTCATTTTGGAAGAAATGCAAACCATTGTGGACATTTTTGAGTTATTTTTGACATTGTTTTGGATTTCTGAATCTTTCTGTACAAGTTTCAAGTCATTCTGGACATAATTTTGGACATTTTATTGTTTGTGGACACGTTTTTGGTTATTTTCGACAATTCTTGAGTCAGTTTGGGCAATTTTTAAGTCTTTCTGTACAAAACTCTCTTCATTTTGGACAATTTTTCAGTCATGTTGGGCAAATTATGAGTCTGTAGAAATTTCAAGTCATTCTGGAAGAAATGCAAACAATCATGGACATTTTTGAGTTATTATGGACAATTCTTTGGTCATTTATGCAAATTTTGAGTCTCTCTGGACATATTTCTGCTGATTCAGGAAAAGAATTACATCATTTCTGGACATTTTTTGTCATTTTTGGACTCTTTTTTCCACCAATTTGGGACATTTTTATGTCTTTCTGGACAAAATTCAGGTCATTTTGGACAAAGATAAAGCAAGGGTGCACATTTTTGTCATTCTGACCAATTTTTCAGTCACATAGAAGTTATAGATATAGAAGTTTTGAGTCTTTGTAGACAAATTTTAAGTCATTTCGGAAAACAAAATAAGTATTTTTTTTAATTTTATTTTTTCAGTTCTTGAGTCCTTTGTTTTCTCAGGTTTTTCTCATAAAAAATTAAATTTAAAAAAAGTTGGTTTAATTACAGGATTTTAGTGTGATTTTAAGTTAAATGTGTAAATTTCACTTTCTGTTTTTTGTAGTTTTATTTATATTTCGGTATTTTGTGTATTTTTGGAGCTTTTGTAATATTTTCTGCACTCTTTGACAGTTTTCACTATAAATAAATCAAACTTCATCCTGAAATCAGCTGTTTTAGGAACAATTTTGGTGCTAATATTGTCTCTAAACCCTGTTTTTCTTGATTCACTTTTTCTTTTCCCTCCAGACTGGAAGTTCGGCTCAGGATTCGTGACTTTGGACATGATTAAAAACCATCTTCCAGCTCCGTCCGGTGACGTCCTGCTGGTTCTGTGTGGACCTCCACCGATGATCCAGAACGCCTGCCTCCCCAACCTGGACAAGCTGAGACACAGAGCACAAAACATCTTCACCTACTAGAGACCTGGAGAAACTCAGTCATGTTTGGTTTTTGATTTCAGCAGCTGCAGTTTAAACCTGAATTATCTGGAATTATTACCATCAAAACTCCCATTAAAATGACATTTTTACACACCCGACTATTATCATTGTTTTTATTATTTCTTTTTTTGTGGGGAAAAGATGCAAAAGTAGTGTTTATTTCAACATATAATATCAAATTTTTCTGCCACTTTCCTGCTAAATCCCCCCCAATGTGCCTCCTAATTATAAAGTGATTAATAAATTTAAATAAATAAATACATAAAATTCTATGAAAAATATATAATAATATTGTATAATTACATACCATTATGAATCTAAATAGAAGCATAAATTAAATATAAATATTTAAAAAAAATTTAAAAATTATACATAAAGTCACAAATTTGGTTGGATTTACATAATGAGAAATAAAATAATTATCTGTCTAAATAATATAATCACTGACTATTTTGTTTGAACACACACTGATGAAAGCATATTTACTAATTTATTTTTGTAATTATATAAAATTACAAAGCCAGTATTTGTTTATGTCTGTAGATTGTTACAAATATTTTCATTAATAAATTTATTTAATCTATTAAAAACACAAATACATTCATCAATTCATGATCAACAGTCTTTTAAAATCCAAAAAATGTCATTTTCTTGAAAAGAAATTCGAACGGCTCACATTTAAAGGTTCTTAAAGTTATCTTTACATCAAGCAAGAGAATTTCCAGTCTCCCTGTCTCTCTCTTTGTGGGATGTTATCATTATTGTTTATGAGTTTCAGAAATACAGAAAATCTGTAAAATAAATATAATAAAATTCTAGGTCATCTTGAACATTCTTGACATATTTCAAGTAAATTTAGTAAATTGTTCTAGAGTACAAAATTTCACAACATGTCTCATTTTACAAATGAAAATAATGATAATAAGAAGAATCATAATAAGGATAATAATCAGAAAATATTATTATTATTATTTCAAAATACAGATAACAATAATAATAATAATAATAATCTGATAAATCTTTATTATTATTATTATTATTATTATTATTATTATTATTATTATTATTATTATTATTATTATTATTATTATTATTATTATTATTATTATCATTATTATCATTTCAAAATACAGGTAATAGTAATATTATTTTTATTACAAAAAATAAAATATCCATATAATTATGATAATTATAATTATGATAACTATCAATAATTGTTATTAAAAAATTATACATAATAATAATAATAATAATAATAATAATAATAATAATAATAATAATAATAATAATTATTATTATTATTATTATTATTATTATTATTATTATTATTATTATTATTATTATTATTATAATCGTAATAATATTTTATTTAAAAAAATCACAGATAAAAAGAAAATATAACAATAAGAATATCTTATTATTATTTATGATTATGATTATTGTTATTAGTATTATTATTTATAAGGAAATTTAATAGTTGGGCACAATCCCCTGACTGTATTGCTTTTTTACATGTTAGATATGTGCTAATTTTAGTGATATTTTTTGTGTACTCAGTCTGTTTTTTGTAATTTTATTGATAAATTTGCGGGGGAAAAAGCCCTCTTCATGTGGTCGTTTTATACTGATTTCGCTCTGAAATACCTTAAAAATGACCCCGGTATCAGTTTAAATTCTAAATGTTCCTGATCTGAGCCTCCAGTTTGTCCAGAAACGCTTCTGCTGTGTATTTAGATCAGCAGTGATGCATTCTAAGCCCGATTCTCACATTTCCGACCGTCCCTGAAGGCCTCCGCGCGGTGGGCGTGCCTCCGGTGGCCAACATGTCGGCATCTGGAGTTTAACGGAACTTTACCGAAACATTCACCGAGTTTATCCGGTTAACGGTTAAAATATGACGTTTAAACGAGGCGCGGACTCAGCGGAGCCTTTTCACGTTAGTTTAATTCATAATTTATCCGTTTTATTTTTATTTTTCAGCTCCAGCTTGCCGCTCGGTGGCTGTGGAGGAGTCAGCCCGGAGAGGAGTCTGGTCTGGGGTCCGGGGATCGGCACCGGCTCGGTCCTCCCGGTGCTCCCGGTCCGGTATTTCTACATCCAGGCGGTGGATTCAAACGGACAGAACCTGACCGTGTCTCCGGGTAAATTAGCGAGTTAAATCTCCGTTTTACCGGCAATGTATGCTAACCGACCTGTTTTAGCGTTTTATTTCTGTATTAAATCAGCTAAAGCGGCTAGCTAGCTTTAGCTTTTAACAACAAAAACAAGTTTAAAATCTGTAAAATACAAAATTAATATCTCTATTAGTCTCCACAACAGTTTAAAATGCTAGTTTTTGTTAACTTTGTAGCTTATAAACCACTAAAAATCGCTAACAAACTCTGCTATCAGCTCATTTAATGACGGTTAGTTGTTGCACCTTTAATTGTTGCTCTGAGTCCTGCCTTGTCACTGGAGCTGATTTTATTGTACAAAAAATAGATTTTATCTTAAAATTAGCAGCTGAAAATCAGAGAATTTGTACTTTTTCATTCAAAATAATATTAAAATCAAATAATTTAAATGACTATTAATGTAATAGTTGACAGCCGATGAATTAATCATTGCAACTTTAATCATCATTCTGAATCCAGATGTTGTTTTTTTGCTGTTGGAAATCTATGATATTCAAAACCTAATATCTCTGTTAGCCTCCACAGCAGTTTAAAATGCTTGTTTTTGTGAACTTGTTAGCTCCTAAACCACTAAAAATCTATATTCTGGGGTCTTTTGTTAACCAACTAACAGATCAAGGCTAACTAACATAAGTATTCATGCTAACTTTTGTTTAACGTGAATTTTTACTTGAACAGAAGGTTTTTTCTGGCTGGAAATGACACAAGTAAGTGATAAAAGATGGTGAGATGTTGTGTTAGAGATGTTAGTGATGAATTTGATGAGTCTATATGTCTGAAGTTAAAAAAATCTAGATAGTAAAAATCTATACCATTCAAAACTAATATCTCTGTTAGCCTCCACAACAGTTTAAAATGCTAGTTTTTGTTAACCTGTTAGCTCCTAAACCACTAAAAATCAGTGTTTTGGGGGTCTTTAGTTAGCTAACAAAAATATCAAGGCTAACAAACATTATTAATATTCATGCTAACTTTTGTTTAGAGTGACTTTTTATTACTTGTATGTAGGGCTGCCACAAACGACGCGTCGACGAATCGCCTGAGCACGATACGTCATCAAAAGCGGAAGTGAGCGCGCAATGTAACAGAAATCACCGTCCGAGTGGAGCGCGGAACACGCATGGACATCCGCGCTGTATCGTGCATATATAGTATATGCACGATGCGGCGCGGATGTCCGCGCTGTATCGTAAACGCGGATGTCCACGCTGTATTGTGCATATATATAATATATGCATATACTATATATGCACGATACAGCGCGGATGTCCGCGCTGTATTGTGCATATATATAATATATGCATATACTATATATGCACAATACAGCGCGGATGTCCACGCTGTATTGTGCATATATATAATATATGCATATACTATATATGCACGATACAGCGCGGATGTCCATGCGTGTTCCGCGCTCCACTCGGACGGTGATTTCTGTTGCATTGCGCGCTCACTTCCGCTTTTGATGACGTATCGTGCTCAGGCGATTCGTCGACGCGTCGTTTGTGGCAGCCCTACTTGTATGTAACTGTTTTTAATCAACTAAAGCAGCTAGCTAGCTACAGTTAACAGCAGTTTGTGTTTTAACCACAAAAACATGTTAAAATGTATAATATCTATAATTAATATCTCTGTTAGCTTTCACAACAGCTTAAAATGCTAATTCTTGTTAACTTGTTAGCTCCGAACATTTACCAGGACTATTCAAAATGGAACAAAAGCTTTAATTTCTCAACAAATTACAACCGTTTCAAATGGTATGAGTAATTGTTGGCATAGAAACAGTTAAATTTTGTCGTTAACGTTTCTAACAAGAAGTCTCACCATCTTTTGTCTCTTGTTTCTGTCAATTCCAGCCAAAACAAGCCGTTTGGTAAAATAAATCCACTATAAATCAAAGAAATGTGCTGCAGTCGGCTGCTGTTCTTTAAGTGATGTCTGTGTGTTTGTTCAGGTAAAGACACGTTCAAAGTGAAGATCCGAGCGGCAGATAACGGCGAACACATTCGTGTCCACGTTCCTCCGCCTCTGGACCGAGGAGACGGATCCTTCCTGATGAGGTACCGACTCTACGGATCAGCGACCAAAGGCCTGAAGGTGGAAATCCTCCACAGAGACGCTGCTGTGGCTCAGTCGCCCTACATCATCCCAGGTTTGGTATCGAGTTACAGCAGGGTTTATTCATTTATAAAGTGTAGAATCACTGATCTGCTCAATAAATATGTTTTTAAATATCATATATATGAAGATGACTCAACTCTTTAACAGGGAAAAGGATGAAACCTTAAGAAGAGCATTTAAATAACAATCATAAGTCTGGCAGCTGCTCATTTTGCATGTATTCATCTTTAAAATGCATCATTTGTTATGAAGCTAACCATCATTTTTGTTGTTTTTAAACCTGTAGATTATTTACTGAACTAACTGACTTCTATTTTGGTCGATAAAATGTCCTAAAATGGTGAAAAATCAGTGATTCCTAAAGTTTAAGATGATGAGTTCAAGATGTTTTAGACAGTTTCTTTCCTTAAATTACTTAAACCGATTGATGAATAGTTTAATAGTTGACAGCTAATTGATTAATTGTTGCAGCTTTATGTCTGAATCCAGATGTTGATTTTTTTTTTCTCAAAATCTGATTTTCTTTAAAATACAGCAGCTGAAAATTTTGGATTTTTATTTTTAAAAAAATTCAATTCAATTAATTTACTGATGAATAATTTAATATTTGATGAATAATAGATTAATTGTTGCAGCTTTAATTGTTGGTCTGAATCCTGTTTTGTCACTGGTGCTGATTTTATTGTACATATTTGACAATTTGATTTTATCTTAAAATTAGCAACTTAAAATCAGATAAGTTTGACTTTTTCTTTAAAAAAATATTAAAATCAATTAATCTAATGACTGTTAATGTAATAATTGACAACTAATTGATTAATTGTTGCAGCTTTAATTGTCAACCTGAATCTAGATGTTGATTTTTTTTTTCTTAAAATCTGATTTTTCCCTAAACACAGCTTCTGAAGGTCCGATGATTTTGACTTTTTCTTTAAAAAAAATCAAATAATTTAATTTAATGATGAATAATGTAATGATTGACAGCTAATTCATTAATTGTTGCAGCCTTTATTGATAGTCTGAATTCAAATGTTGACGTTTCTTTCTTAAAATCTGATTTTCTCTTAAACACAGCAGCTTAAAATCTGTTAATTCAGACTTTTTCTTTAAATTTTATTGAAAAATCAGTTAGCTTAATAATGAATAATTTAATAGTTTACAGCTTATTAATTGTTGCAGCTTTAACTGTCAATTTGAATCCAGATGTTGAATCTTTCAGCTGAACTCATATTATTGATGACTGATTGATTACCTGGAACAATTTGATTTGTTGCAGCTGCTGATTTGATCTTAAAATAGACTTTTTCTTTAAATAAATAAATATACAACAGTTGATTTAGTTTGACGACTATCAGCTCCAGCGACAGGGGGAACAGATTAAATCTAAATAACAGAGTTAAATATTTGGGTTTTTCTGTTCCTGACCCAGACTTTTCCTTCCAGGTCCAGTTTATCATGAATATTGCGACTGTCCGGAGCCTGACGCCTCCGTCTGGCAGAATGTCATGAAGTGTCCTAAAGATGAGCCTCAGATTGTGGAGGATTTTCAGCCTTTTCCCTCCATCGACCTGCAGCGCCTCAGACAGGAAGCGCCAGTCAGGTTCTCCAACCGAGGAGGTCTGGTTCACTACGTCATCATCAACAACCACATCTACCGACGGACTCTGGGGAAATACACCGACTTCAAGATGTTCTCAGACGAGATGCTGCTGTCGCTCACCAGGAAGGTAGAGTCAACTATGAAACAACTGAAGAAAAAACATACAGTCTGGTTAAATTCTACGCAATTTACATAAAGGATCCTGTACAGGAAGACGTGTGATTAGTCAGAATATTCGATTAATGGTGAAAATACAACTTGAATACCTTAAATGATGCACCAGAGTGGACATTTGTGAGTAATGTTAAGAACTTATATGATGATAACCTTGTTTATATGGCGCCTTTTTAAAAACAGTCTGCAAAATGCTTTACAGAGAAAAGAAGGAAACTCAGGAAGACGACTGAACAACAGGAGGCCGGTCAGTCCAGACAGAATTTCAAAGTAAATGATTACACCACCAGATAAAATGATAAAATGCCACGTACAAGTAACATTAAAAAAAGGGTAAAACTTTAAACACAAAGCTAAGAATACTAATAATAGTAGTAATACTAAGTACAAGTGTAAATAAGTAAATAAGTAAAGGGCAAAAGAAAATAAAATGAATAAAGTTTAAAAAATCAAGTAGATGATGAAAATACTAATAATATGAAATGGAAATACAAGTAGAGCCTAATGTGAGTTAATACAGACATGAGGAAGAGGAAATCAACGGTGACCAGTTTCTCTTAACCAACAAATGTCTTTATTCTGTCTTTCAGAATTTCCTTTTTCCTGTTTCAAAATAATAGAAAGACAGAAAGCTAGTAGAACCAATAAGATGTGTGATTTAAAATTAATTTTGATATTTCAAAATAAGTATCAAACAAACAGATGTTCTGTTGCATGCATGCAAACAACTGGTGAAATTTGAGATCTCGTATCCGCTGTGAGGAATTCACTGAAAATGAAACAGGAAGTGTTGGTGAACTACCCTCCGTGCTCCAATTGGCCTCAAATTTTCCATATTTTATAACTCCGGTCCTGATCACATCCATATGTTAATATCCATTCACAGTCATAGCGCCGCCTGGTGGTGAGGACCCAGTCAACAATACTTGCAGCTTTAATTATTTATTGCTTTCCAGATTCTGTTTCAAGCTAATCTGTGGCTAGCCGTGTAGGCACTAGCCATTAGCATTAGCCACTGTGAGAGACACTAATTTCCTTGTTTGTGTCTCTTTTACAGCTTTCACCTCAAACTTTTCTTTCGAACTTGGATTTATGTTGGTGTTGTGCTACCAAATTAAATAATCATATTTTTAAATGTATTGAATGAACGATTATCAACTCCAGTTCTGTTCTTGTCTGTTTTCTTAAGATTTCACCGCTTTATGACTTTTATAGATCATTAAGATCCAGCTCTTGCAGCTTCAATTATTCATTGTTTTCCAGATTCTGTTTCATGCTAATCTGTGCCTAGCCATGTAGCCGCTAGCCGTTAGCGTAGCCTTTGCCTGTCTGAAAGAAGCTAATTTCCTGGTTTCTTGTTAAGTTTTTCTGCTTGAGAGACATTTTTTTGTGAGAACACAGAGTAACGACAGCCAGAGAGAGGAGGCTGCACATTTAATTAATCAATAATCAGTCAATAAAAACACAAATATATAAACACAGGCTAATGGCTAATAATCAGTTGGCTTACCCTTATCTTCACATGTAGTTTTTATAACATCAGAAACATCGTAGTCGATGTTTTAACCGATAGAAAGATGATGCTGATGCCAGGTTTGTGTTATGCTGCAGGTGAAGCTTCCAGATGTGGAGTTTTTCATCAACGTGGGCGACTGGCCTCTGGAGACCAGGAAGACAGATCCAGTTCCCGTTCTGTCCTGGTGTGGATCCACCGACACCAGAGACGTGGTCCTGCCCACCTATGAGGTGACCCACTCCACTCTGGAGACCCTGAGAGGAGTCACCAACGACCTGCTGTCTGTTCAGGGACACACAGGTAAAGAACACACCTGAGAAACAGCTGCTCTGGTGGCAAATATGTGTCTGAAATGGCAAAAATAAATAATTATTGGCCCTTTAAAAAGTGAAAAAAGTACGAAATTTTCAGTCTTTGGTCGACATTTCACCAACGGTTGAGGCTCTATCATCAGTAACTTAAAGTACCACTTAAAGGATTAAATCTAAATAAATAAGTTCAAGTAAAACAATAGATCATCACCAGGAATAAAATACAGTAAGAACCAAAAATAAAAGTGAATGAGAAAGTTATGAAACTCTTTTTCTTTCAACATAAGAGAAGATGTGAAGTCCAGGTGTCCACTAGGGGGCGTCCTCTGCTGTTTCTACAGAACATAAAGAATCACAGGAAGAATTGAATTATTTTACTGTGGAAATAAATAAAACCCACTGAATTAGAGCAGTTTGAACCTTTACAGAAGCAGAGAGGAGGTGTGTCCACACTTTTCTCTGCTTCTGTAGATTATAAAATAATTATTCATTTTTGTCATGTCAGAAAATTTTTTGTCATTTTTGACCAATGTTTATCTTATTTTGAACAACTTTTGAGTATTTTAAAATAGATTTCAAGTCTTTCTTGACACCTTTGAGTCATTTTAGACCGTCTTGCCCTAATTTGGGACAAATTTTTGGCCATTTTCAAGAAAAACCTCAAACCTTATATTTTCTGTGGCTTTTGGTAGCTTTTTATGGTCTTAATAGTTCAGATTTGTTTTTTTTTTATTTTAGGAACCAATCCTACAAGCTGCTCCCTCTTTTGCCTTTTGCATTATTTTTACTGTTCTATTTACTTTCACTCATTGATTTTTACTAGTTTTCTTGAAATTTGCACACAATTTTGTTGATGCTTCATTGATAAAATATGCAGAACTTTCGTCAACTCGTTTTTAAATGCGATATTAAAATAAATTTGATCTGATTCAAACAAAAAAATATTGTTAAAATACTTTTCAAAACCACATCTTGGAGTTTTTTTTTTTTTAGCATATTAACTTACCTGGTTTAGATTTATAAATATAATAATGTTGAATAAATGTGAATAAATGATCAGTTCAGGCTCAACATCTTCCACAAATAGTAGTCAGTTTAATAATAAGAATTAAAGTCCAGTTTTAGTATTAAATCTACATCCCAGTGTCTTTTAATTAATTCCTTTTTATTTGTCTAATTATTCTAAAACTTTCCACCTTTAAATTCTGTAACTTGGGGCTTTTTGGACCTTAAATCTTCACATTTCTTGCTGTTTTTCTGGTCATCTCTGGTCATAACCCTCTCCGACCAGGACCTCCGTGGGTCAATAAAAGTGATCAGGCGTTTTTTCGTGGTCGGGACAGTCGAGAGGAACGTCTTCATCTCGTCTCTTTGTCCAAGAAAAACCCCGACCTGCTGGACGCTGGGATCACCGGCTGGTTCTTCTTCAGAGACCGAGAGAAACAAGTCGGTAAAGCACCACTGGTCGGATTCTTTGACTTCTTCAAGGTGAGCAGACGTGTAGAAATACAAGTTTTATTAATACTTTTACACTCAAAATACTCTATTTAATGCTTTTATTCTCTTGTAACTCACTTTCGTTTGTGTGAGTCGGTGTCAGTTGGGAACCATAACTAACTTCTGTTAAATATTTTGGCAGAATTTGGAGAATTTCATGTTTTCAGACCTGAACATTTTACCAGTGAAGTCATTTTGAGTCTTCAGTATCTCCAGAAATAAAACTCCAACAGCCATGAAATGTGGTGAGTGTTAGGGAATTCTGCGATGTTGAAAGAGGAATCAGGAGGCAAACTCAGAGACACTCTGGAGACTTAGATGGCTTATGTTGAGAATAAAGTTTACTGAATTCAGGAGAAATGATACAGCGAGTAACACAGTGACGTGAGCACTGGCAGCATCAGTTCTGAGGAGTCTCTCTGGTCTTGGGTACTTATACCGTTTGGAAGGCATGCCATGTTTATGTTACTCTCTAAATGTGGAGGCAGGACTGTTAGTTCAGGATCCATCTGAACAGGAACACAGCAATATAACCTTGTTGTTCTGACGTCGTCAGCCAGATAGTTGGTCTTTTATCCTTATGTTATGTTTACCAAGCGTCTGTCTATCTCAGGGTCATATTAAGGGACAGAGAGAACATACGCAAGTTTGTATCCTCTATCTAGGAGAACCATGAGTCAAGGGTGACCATTTGGGATGACTCAGCATTTAGGCTGTTATAACTAGAACCACCTCAGTCATGAGAAAGTGAGTAATTTTTCCTTCACAGTGAGAACCCAGAAAGAATAGTTTGGATCAGATCAGAATGACTGAATGGATCCCACAGAGGACACAGATTAATTACTGGTCCTTATAAATGGAAGAAAAGTGCAAAATTCTCAACCGATGATAGTATCATGACCATCCACCATAGATCCATATTTCTACTAAAATACCGTCTTTGGTCGACATTTCATCAAAGATGACTCGAATCTTGTCCAAAATTGTTTGAATTTGTCTAAAATGGCTAAAAATGTGTTTAAAATCAGATAAAGATGGTCTAAAATGACCCAAAAGTCTCAAGAAAGACTTGAAACTTGTCTTAAAATACTCAAAAGTTGTACAAAGTAACATAAAGATGGTCCAACGTTACTAGAAATGTGTCCCAAAAGACTTAAAATTTGTGCAAAATAAGATAAATGTTGGTCTAAAGTGACAAAATTTGTCCTCAATGACATAAACTGAATAATTATCGGCCCTTCAAAATCTGGATCCACTAAAATACAGTATTTTCTACTAAAAACAGTCTTTGGTCCACATTTCACCAACTTCTGAGGCTCTAACATCAGTAGAATCTGATGTGATAAAGATTGACCAGACAAGGTTCCAATTTTTAGATGTTTAGAATAAATGTTGATGTGGACTCATTGGTAGGAAACAGAACCTGGTCTAGATACTGGTGTCCATAGAGGTCTAGATGTTGGTGTCCATAGAGGTCTAGATGTTGGTGTCTAGATGTCGGTGTTCATAGAGGTCTAGATGTTGGTGTTCATAGAGGTCTAGATGTTGGTGTCCATAGAGGTCTAGATGTTGGTGTTCATAGAGGTCTAGATGTTGATGATGGATGAGCAGAGTTACAAACTGCTTGTATTTCAGTAGAAATATGGATCCATCCATAGAGATACACTTACAGGAACTTTATGGAGACACTAGACCAACCTGGATTGGAAATTTTGCATTCTTTTTCTGTTTTCAAGGTCGAATAAATAAAAATATGTCCTCTGCTGGATCCATTCAATCATTCTGATCTGATGAAACTATTCTGTCTGTTCTCACCACATTTCATGGCTGTTGGAGTTTGATTTCTGGTGAGATTGAACTATCAAAATGGTTGTCTACGTATTTTTTAGGGTAAAAATGCAAAATTTCCAGTTCTGAATACATGAGAATCTCAAAATTGAGCCAAAATATTTTACCGAACTTAGTTTGGATAAATAGACGGATACTTTATTCAACTTTATTCATCCTGTTGGGGAAACTCTGGATTTTTTCAACAAAACCATTTTATAAAATTTGAAAAAACACTTTTTTTGGAGCTTGAAATCCTCTTCCGTTCAGAAGATTATTCCAATTCAGCCAAAATATTTTCCAGAAGTTTGTTTTGTCATCAAATAACCAAGAAACAAACAGATTGTGAGTCAGTGGAGCAACACTTCTGTCTAAATAAATAAATATTTAACTTTTTATATTAACACCAGCGACCCTTTGCGTCCGTCTTTCAGTACAAGTACCAGGTGAACGTGGACGGGACGGTGGCGGCGTACCGGTTTCCCTACCTGATGCTGGGGAACAGTCTGGTTCTGAAGCAGGACTCTCCGTACTACGAACACTTCTACAGCCGCTTGCAGGCCGGAACCCACTACGTTCCCGTGAAGAGGAACCTGTCGGACCTGCTGGACGCCATCAGATGGGCCCAGCAGAACGACGCCGAGGCCCGGGAGGTGGGCCGGGCGGGCCAGGAGGCGGCCCGGGAGCTGCTGCAGCCCAGCAGGTTGTACTGTTACTACTACAGAGTACTGCTCATGTACTCAGAGCGGCAGGACGGACGGCCGAGTCGACATCCCGACATGGAGGAGGTTCCTCAGCTGGACGACCACACGGCAGCATGTTCATGTCAACGGAGAAACCAGGAGAATGAACCGAAGGACGAGCTGTGAAGAACGTTTAGACTCATGGAGAACCTCACAGGAAACATTCCAATTATAACCGGTGCTCTTATTGCGGAGGGTAAAGGAAGTGGTAGTCATAAAGAACTGTTGATGTCTGGAAAAGTTACACCAGAACCTCCTCAGAACATCTGGTTCTTTATCTCCAGTAACTTTATCAATGATCAGAGTTCTACCTTCATCCTGGGAATATTTCCAGAGTTCCAGGTCCTTGAAGTCCTCAGAGGAGAACGTCCTCTGGAGAAAGTTCTAGAGTAGACCTACCCACAATGGGACAGTTGGTAGGTCTACTCTAGAACTTTTTCCAGGTGTGGGTAGGTCTCTTGAACTTTCTCCACTTGTCGGTAGGTCTACTCTAGAACTTTCTCCAGTTGTCGGTAGGTCTCTAGAACTTCCTCCAGTTGTTGGTAGGTCTACTCTAGAACTTTCTCCAGTTGTCGGTAGGTCTACTCTAGAACTTTCTCCAGGGGACGTTCTCCTTTCCTGCTTCCAGTCTTTAAGTTTAGTCTCACTTAGAACATTCCAGGTCCTTGAAGTCCATAGAGGTGGGTCCAGATTTATCACTTTTTAATGGACTTTTTCAGAACTTCATCAGTCCAGCAGATAGAACCATGACATTTAGAAGGAGAAACATCTGAGTTCTGGTACAAACTGACCCCAGATCAGTTTTACATCCATTCAGGTGTCTCAGTCTAAACACTAAATCTGGTTTCTGTTCACAATAATTTTAGTCTATAATTTTATTCAATTGTTGACTCAGAAATTGGATCATTTTCAACCCATTTAGGAAAATTTTCATTTCATTTTCAACAAATTGTGGATCATTTTCGAGTCACTTTGCACAAACTTCTCTCATTTTCTATCATTTTTAAAGCATCGTGAACTAATTTTGTGTTTTTCTGCAAATCTTCAGTCAGTTTGGATCATTTTTGAGTAACTTTGGGTGAATTCTGATTCATTTTGGACAATTTTCTGGTCATTTTCAACAAGTTTTATGTCAACTTGGATCTTTTCTTGTCATTTTGGATCATTATTGTGTCTTTGGAATCGTTTTGGAGTCATTTAGGACAAATTTCATGTCATTCTGGACTCATTTTGTGTATCTGAATCATTTTTGAGTCATTTTGGACAATTTTAATGTCATTCTGGTTCTCATCTGGCTGGATGTAAAACTGATTTTTTTCCATAACTCAGATGTGTTTTTCTTAATTTAAAAAAAAAATGGACAAACTACATGAAACTTGGCTGAAATGATACAAAAAATGTGCCAAATTTCTCAATACTTGTCAAAAATGGCTCAAAAAACTGTTCAAACTGACAAAAGATTTCCAAACTTATTAAAATTTGTCCAAAAATGACAAAAACCTGCCAAAATGACTCAATATATCCCCAAATTATTCAAAAATTATTGAAAAGGACCTGAAACTTTGTCCAAATTGACTCGAAAATTGTCCAAAATTGGTCAAATATTGATCAGCTTCAGACTGTGACACCGGGATGGATGTAAAACTGATCTGGAGTCAGTTTTTAACAGAACTCAAATGTGTTTTCATGCAGATTTATCACTTTTTAATGGACTTTTTCCATTATTTCTGAGCGTCAGAACTTCATCAGTCCAGCAGATAGAACCAGGACATTTAGGAGGAGAAACACATCTGAGTTCTGGTAAAAACTGAAACTTCTCTGCCTTTTAACACTTGTTGTTATGTAGTTTTTTGTGCCTTTTGTAGAGCTGGTTGGTCATACAGGAGGTCTTTGTACTGTTTTGTGGCCTTTATATTGGACTTCTGTCTACAGTTTAATCATAGTTACATCTTAAATAAATATTATTTTTGACAGTTTACTGGAAACTCCTTGTTGAAGAATGTGAAACTTGATAGAATTGGAAAACTTGTTGCACATATACTGAGAAAAATACTAGTAATCCTTTATATGTATTTTTAAAGAAAACACAAGAAGAGTTCCACAGTTACTGAGTCTGATCTACATCTGATCTGAATAAATTCATTTTATAAATGGTCAGTAAGTGGTCTGTATTTATATAGTGCTTTACCTGTAACGATACCCAAAGCACTTTACATTATACATCACATTCACACATACATTCACACACTGATGGTGGAAGCTGCCATGCTAGGCGCTAACCACAACCCATCAGGAGCAGTTAGGAGTTCAGTGTTTTGCTCAGGGACACCTGGACATGAGCTCTGCAGACCAGGGATCGAACCAGCAACCCTCCAGTTACAAGACGGCCACTCTACCCACTGAGCCATTATACCATCATGAATCTGAAGAGTTCAGTTTATTTCACTTGTAATTAATGCTTGATAAACTGAAAATATACTTCCAGGGTTCCCACGCGTCCTGGAAAACCTGGAAAATGGTTGACCAATTTCCAGTCACGGAAAACATGGAAAATGAGAAAAAAGGTCAAATGTCCAGGAAACGGTGAACTTACCCTGGAAAATATTTATCCTCCCCCTGTCAATGCAAACAGGTTAAAAGTTCTGCGCATGCATGTGTGTTGTCTCCTTATCTTCTGGGCAACATTAAGGCATATAATATATATAATAATAATATATATATAATGGGGCTTCTCTGCTTCCAGCCGGCGCAGCGCCCCACGTGACGCTACCAGCCAATCAAATCTGCGTTTCCGTTTCCAGCAGTTCTGCATCCCAGTTCTTCCAGTTTAGCGACTTTTCAGACCCCGTTAAGGACTGATCGCCTAGAGATAAAACTAGTGACTGTAAGCTGAAAAGTGTGGCTAGTGTTGGTCCACCAGTGTGAGGGTTTTCTCTCCCGTGGGCGGCCACAGGATCCTCTCTGTCCTCCGTGGAGTGACAGCAGAGGAGAGTTCTAGTGGGCGTGTCGCTTCCTGATTGGCTGTGAGATGCAACATCTGTGATTTCAGCACAGCGAGAGTTTAACAGGTAATCTGAATGGAACACGTTTCACTCAGTAGTTCCCACCTGTTTTACTGTCTGACAGAAATAAGGGAATGAAAACAACATGAGGAATTCTGTTGTATTACTATGTGCACAGATAGATGGAGAGAAGAAATTAGACAGATTAACCACTTTTCATGTCGACTTAATCGACATTAATTTCCAATAAAAGTAGTTGTCAACAGAGTGAGATGTGCACAGAGACCTCAGGGAAGAGGAGAAGACTGGAACTATGACATGTTCATTTGAACCGCTAGCAGGGATCAAGAAGCTAAAATAACTCAGCAACTTCTTGGAGGAGCATTTTTATTAGAATGACATTGTTTTATATTGACCTTATTGCACTGCAGGATAAAGTTTTATTTTGACATTTTAGTTATATTTATGACATTTTATGATTTGGGTATTTTGGCAGTGATTTTGATTGTAATTATGTCTGAGAAATTCAGGTGCCAGATGTGTAAAAAATCTAAGTTGTGCAGTAAACTGACATGAAACAAAGGAAATAGTTTTTCAGTGATTTATTGAAAATATACAAACATTTTTAAATGAATTGCACCAGAGAAAGTAAAAGAAAAGAGAAAGTTGAGTTGGGAATTGCCCAGTTGAACACTGTAACTCCAGTTTGTCATGCTAGTGAAGCGCTACGCTGTAATCTGTGGGTGTGTTTGCATTATTCTATCAAAATTTTGTCATAATTATTTTTCATGGATAAATTATAGCCATAGACTGCACATCAAATGTCTGAGTAATAAATATAGAAACAATCTGGGTAAATGCAGGTTACAGCTGTAGTAAAGAACACTTCCAAAGAATGAGAGGGACAGGAATGTATTAGTGTATGATGTGATAACGTGTGTCTCTGCTGGAAATGTCCTGGAAAAGCCCTGGAAAATCATTTCAGGGAAAGAGTGGGAACCCTGTACGTGGACTTCTACTGGACCACATGGAGGCCTTCAAACCGGACCAACAAGTTCAGCGACTCCCCGACTCGTGGGTCTGAGGACGCCGCCGAGCCTCGGTCCAGCCGGCCTCCTGTCTGTGGGTGTTTGAGTGCTGAGAGGTTTGTGGATGCATGTGAACGTTCTGTGTTGAAACAGCAGCTTTGGACTCAGTAACGCTGGGAAAAACCAAGAGCTCCTTTATTTGTGACTTCCACTAAAAAACTGATGAAAATAAGTTTACCAGGATTCTGACTGATAACAGATTATTAAATAATGAAAATAATACTTTAAATATTCCTTTAAGCAATTCTTTTAGGTCTACATTTCCTTTACACTGACTTCTTGGTATATGTACCAGTATTTTGGGTGGAATATACCATTAAGCCCAATGTTCAAGGGTTCTTCTGGGAATATACCATTAAACCAACCTTTTAGGTAAATGTTCCAGGATGTTGGGTAGAATATACCATCAGATCAACCTTTTAGGTCTACATTGGAAGATTTTAGAGTAGAATATTACTCCAAAACATCCTTTAGGTCTACATTTAAGGTGGAATACTCCTTTACACCAAGATTTTTTTGGTCTACATTGAAAGATTTTAGGTGAAATATTCCTTTGAACGAACTTTTTAAGTTTATGTTCCAGGATGTTGGGTGGAATATACCATCAGACCAACCTCCAAGGTCTACAGTAGTGAATTTTAGGTGGAATATACCATTAAACTCACCTTTTAGGTCTACATTGGAGGATTTTAGGTGGAATTTTCTTCCAAACCATCTTTTAGTCTACATTTAAGGATGTTTAGGATGGTATATTCTTCCAAACCAACTTCTCAGGTCTACATTTCAGGTGGAATATTCCTCCATACTAACTTTTTGGTCTACATTGAAGGATTTTTTCTAAACCACCCTTTGGGGTCTATATTTGAGGTTTTAGGTGGAATATTCCTTTTAACCAGCCCCTCAGGTCTCTTTGAGGATTTTGAATGGAATACTCAGTTAAAGCAACATTTTAGGTGCATGTCCAAGGATTTTTAGTGGAATGTTCCTTTAAGGTGGATGTTTGAGGACCTTGTAGGTGGAATACTTCCTTAAACCAACCTTTTAGGTCAACATTCAAAGATTTAAGATGGAATATTCCTTTAAACCAAGCTAAATTTCATGTTTTGATCATTATCAAGTGAGAAACCTCAATCCAGACTCCTCATAATGATGTTTGAGATTTATGCTGCTGTTATTTGTTTAGTCCAAACTGAACTAAAGAAATCTTTGTCATTTTGCATCAATTCTATTCAGATATTTGACTCCACAGCCCAAAGAAACACAGCAGCTAAAGGTCAACATGTCCATGGAGATGAGGTAAACGCATCATGTTACAAACTGCATTTGATGTTTCACATGTATTTCTGTCTTTGTGCTTGTTGGGAATGTCATCTAATTATTCCAGGAAGTGAAAACTGGATGCAACAGGTTTGGACTTCTACCCTCAAAGACGATCCCACAGACCTGGCAGCGGTCGATCTGAGGTGCATGTCGATACAAGGACTAACTGTAAAGCTTTATTCTTTCTGGAAAAAAACATCTTTGACCTGCTGTCCCTGTTCAGCTGTTTGTTGTGGAAACCTGTAGAAGAACATCAGATTTTCCTCCTGCTGATGGTAAGACGTGCAGTTTACTGCTTTAAACTTTCAGGAATGATGTGTTCATGGGTCCGTCAGTGAATCTAACTGGTTGGTTTGTTCTGTGATGAGGAATGAGGAACCCGGGTTATTACCCAGATTACAATGAGGGTTCTACTATGGAACAAGTTTGACATGTTCAGGTGTTCTTTGTGTGAAAACTCAGAGATTTCAGGTATCAGAAGGTGGTTTTCAACTTTCTTTGTTAACTTTCTGCTTCAACTTTAAACTAAATTTACTTCACTAAGCCAGTCCTCTGGACTTCCAGGAAGCTGTGTTCCTATTGGCTGTCCAGGTGGCTGCTTGGTGTTATCAGGAACACCTGAGCAGCTCAGTGTCTTCCTGCTTTGTTTAGCTGCAGACAAACATTTCCTCTGCTTCTCTTCACCAGTGGACTGGGTTTGGTTCCATTGCTTTAGTTTGTTCTTTAGGCGTTGGCTTGCAGCTTCCAGCAGTAAAATCATCTTTAATGTGTTTCTTGGTGTGTTTTAGGGCTTTGTACTGGATAGTTGTCTTGGTAAATGTGGCTCTTTAGCCACAGTTAGTACATGGTGCTAATGTGTGCAGTGATTAGTGGATTTGGTGCAGCTGAGTTGTGTCTTTATCTTGGCTGTAGTGAGTCTTCAGAGGTTTTTGGTCAGACACATTCTGTATTCTTGTTTGTGAACCAGCGTTGGTTGTCCAGAAGGTAAGAGTTCCTGTCCTGATTCTCTGTTCTCAGAGATTCTCTGGTAGGCTGCAGGAGACTTTAGCGTTTGGGTTGTGCTAGTTTGGTTTTTGTATGGTTTCATTTGGACGACTATCTTGAGGCTCCTCCATGTGGTTTAGTGAGGTTTTCTGGAACAGTTCTACAAAGCAACCTGCAGCAGAAGAGACTTTGAGAGTTTTTAGGAAGTTCTGGAGACCAGACTTTAGAGCAGCAGAAACATTTGTCAGCAGTTTGAGCAGGAGAAGGTGAGCTTCAGAGTAGAAATGAGACAGAAACCTTCTTGACCCGTGTGGTGAGGTCCTGTACCAAGAGTTTGAGCAGGTTGTGAAGAGTCTGTAGTTCTTTAGTCTGAAAGCACAAGAAGAGTCGACTCATTAAAGGAGAAAACAGGAGATATTGTTGGTTCTTCTGTTGCTCTGCAGTTTCCTTAGACTGAATATCAAGTTTACATTTTATATGATTTCCCATGTGAGCCCAAGAAGACTTAAATAAACTCCCTCCATCCCCTGAACACAACAGATTTTATTACCATGTTAAATCTTTTTTTTTTTTAAAATATGTTTTTGAGTTTTAATCATAGTTTTAGCAGTTTTTCTCTTTGCTTGTTTAGTTTTGTCGTCTGTGTGAAAGGTGCTAAACAAATAAAGTTGAATTGATAAACTGAATAATTGACTAACTCATGATTGTGACAACAGAAGTGTTTTCATTGTGATTTAAGGGTTTGTTTCATTTTTAGGGTTGGGGTTAAAATCTTAACAGAAAAAAATTAAAGAAATAAACTACACTAAAAAAAAGCAATTGAATCAAAGGAAAAAAGATTAATACAATAAAACTTAAAAGTAAAATTAAACATTAAATACAGTTAAATTATATTAAACAAAATATTTAATTAGATAATTTACAGATGATACAAAACATGTAACTATGAAATTAAACAAAAATTTTAAACAAAAATATTAAATGTTAAAGATGAAATATTTTAGATAATTAAATATTTTAAAAAATGCAAATAAACAAGAAGAATATTAAACATTTAAAAATACAAAAGATTTAGATTATTAAACCTTTAAAAAGACAAAACATTTAATTAGAAAATTAAATGTTTAATTAGAAAATTAAATCTTAAAGACAATAAAACTTTAAATTGGAATTAAACAGAAAATACAATGAAACATTTAAAAGAAAATTAAACATTTAAAGGTGGTAAAACATTCAAAAAGAAAAACCTTAAAGATTTAATCGAAAAATTAAACATTGGGAAAGAAAAGGAAATTTTTCAAACAAGCCGATAAAACATTTGAAAAAACAATTAAACATTAAAAAGACAAAACATTTGGAAATCAAATCAGACATTAGAAAAGAATAAAAGGAGAGAAAAGAGCAAAACTAAACATTTAAGAAGAATCAAACTAAGGAAAAAACATTTGAAAAGACACCAGTTAAACTTTAGAAGATCAAATTAAACAGAAGAGACAATAAAACGATCAAAAAGACCAAAAACAGATCAAGTGTCTTACAGCGTTTTCTAGTCTAAAATGAAAACATCAAGTTGTTTCTTCAAACATTTCCTTTTTCTATGTTCTTGGTTTGATTGTGGACAGATTTACTAAGAACTCATTTCAGAAAACTGCTTCCAGATAAAGTCTACTAGTAGTTGAAGGCATTGATCAAACTAATGTTACCTTCTGATCTCCACAAACTTTACTGTTCAGTGAAGAGAATCAAAGTTTGTTCAGGATTTCTAAAAAACCCACAGGTGAAGGTCTGAGAAGAACTCAGATGGATGGTCTAAATGTGAAATCAAGACTCATGGTCACAAGTTTTAAGGCTTCTGTTAACCAGAAAGTTCAAACTAACAGAGAAGTACTGAGAAACTTTTAGGATTTCAGTCCTCAGACTGTCTGAAGGTTCAAACTAACAGAGAACTACTCAAGAACTTTTACGTTTTCAGTCCTCAGACTGTCTAAAGGTTCAAACTAACAGAGAACTACTCAGGAACTTTCAAGTTTTCAGTCCTCAGACTGTCTGAAGGTTCAATCTAACAGAGAACTGCTGTGGGACTTAGAAAATTTCAGCCCTCAGACTGTCTGAAAGCTCAGGTCCTGAGGACTCGGGAGGTGTGGAGGCTTTGGAAAGTCTTGGAACTGAGGGTTCCACCCTCCAGCACAAAGGCTGAAGTCCAACCTCCTGAGAAAAACGGTCGAGTCGAGACTCGAGTTAAAAAAAAAACTCGAAAACGACAAAAAATAGATGATAAATGCGCAAAAAAAAGAAAATTTAGTATCTGAGCGAATAGCTCAGGGGGATAAGAAGAAGACTACCAAGTGGAAGGTTGCAGGTTCAAGACCCGCCGCTGGCAGTTTTCTTTCTTTGTCTTTGTCAGGATTTTGAGAAAATTTAAGAAGTGTCTGGTCTTGAACCAGCGACCTGCAGCTCCATAGGCAAATCCTTAACTCACTGAGCTACAGATCAGATACAAAGAAATAAATTCGTCGTCCCTTTGACATCGTAGTTCCTGAAGTGACCGCATGGGTGGAGCCAAGGCGGAGTCTGGGTGGAGTCAGGGCGGAGAGTAGGCGGGGAGGTGGGTGGCGGCCTCCCCCCTCTACTTCCCCACCTCCCCCCACCACCCACCACACCTTCCCCCGCCCCACGAGTTCTTCGAGTCTCCACCAGTTCTTCGAGTCTCCACAGGTTTTCCCCAGTTTCTGGAGTTTCCACCAGGTCGGAGGCAGAACAAGTTGTCATGAAGAGGTGTTGAAGTCGGTCAGGATGGACTGACTTTTTACAGTGACTAGAAGGAAGACAACTAGAAAAGCAGGTCTTTAACCACCATCCATAAAATCCATGGAGTCGCTCCACAGAAATGAAGGGAGATCAACTTTTATCAACCTCCATCCACATGTTCAACTTCATATCTTTACTTGAACATTTTTAGCACCACAAACCTTTAGTATCACACTTTATTATCATTTATTAGGACTTTAATGGAATCCACCAGCAGATTTAGTTTTTGTTGACAAACTTTATTATTGTCGTCGTGGGACTGCAGTATTTAAAACTCTTCCTTCTATTTGACCTCATGTTTATTAGTTTTAGTGGAGAAAGTTATTTTAATTGTCCTTTAGTCTCTTAAAAACCAAATAATAAATTGGATTAGTCAAGAGCATTAAATTTCTTACTTTGTCATATTTTAAATATGACAAAAAAATATAAAAATAAAGTGTCTTGAGACAATTTGACCTGTAGTTGGCGTTACATTAATAAAATTGAATCAAAACTGTATGTATCGTAATGTTGGAGTAATTCAGCCATATATGTTGGAAAACACATTTTCTTTGTCCATTAATCTGTTGATTGTTTTCTCCACTAATTCATTTCTTGTTTTGGTTTATAAAATGTTAAACCCAAATATATTCCGTTTACTGTCATAAAAACCAAAAAGATTTACATTCATGATGCAGGAATCAGGCAGTTTTTCACTTTTTATCTTAGTTTAGTCAGAAAGATAGTTGATAATGTGTGAATTGTTGCAGCTTGTGAGCCGTAGAAGGTTTTAATCTTTGGGGCCGAGTGTCAGAAAACATTTAGAAACCAACATCAACGAAACACTCAACAAAGATTTGAACATCATTAAAGGGAAATCCAACTTTTGCATGACAATGTCTAATTAAAGGACATTTATTTCCAATGTAAATGTGTGATATTCATCCTCTGGAGCTTTCTCTTCACATCGTCTTCCACCTGGACTGGTTTGGTCGGGAGCATGTGCAACAAACATTTGAAAAACTGCACTTTAACATCAATGAATGACACTGAAGTTTAATCTCTACATAAATGAGACTGAGTCTGGATGTGCTGCTCTGTCATTAACTCCTAAGTTTAGGGAAAGTTCAAACAAAAGAGGACAGTTCAGATCAGACTTGAGAATGAGCTTATTTTGAACAAACATCTCAGACTTTCTGAGCTTCAGCACCTCTAGCAAGATATTTTAACAACAAGCAACTCAAGAGATCCAGAAGTTGGAGAGAGTTAGCTTTAGCTGAGCCAAAGAACATGTGGGATGCTAACCTAGCAAACATTTTAGACTTTTCTCTGTGAATTCTGGGAAATAATTTCCTATTTAATGACAGAGCTACACATCTTAACTCAGTCTCATTAAAACAGACTCTAATTCAGTGTCATCCATCCATATTAAAGTGCACTTACCCAAAATGTTTGTTGCATGAGCTCCAACAAAACCTGTCCAGGTAGAAGGCCACTTTGACAAACAGGAAGTGGAAGATTCCAAGCAGATTTATAGAAGGGGGAACCGGACTGTACTAAGTGTGGTCCAGTATAGAGGGGTGTTTTGTGGGTTTTTAAGGCTGATAATGATTATTAGTGAGACATTTGGAGTAGATATTCATTTGCAGTAAATGAAAGTATTTAAAATCTTGGAGTTAAACTTAGAAGAACTTTAACAGAAAACTTTGTTGTTACCCTTTTGTTGATTCATGTTTTACAGATGTTAAGTTAAAGGAGTTTTATTGGTGACGTCTAACCAATCAAATCACTCCAGAAGACAGAGCGACCACAGGTAGATAAAGGTTCAGAGCCAAAGTAAATGTATTTATTACCAGTAAAAAATCAAATACCAATAATCAGTAAATCAGTCAGCCCACAATTACTACAATTCTACAGTGTATGTCTCTTTCCTTTGACTTGTTATTTGTACAATATACGATGTATATGATGGTGTTTTTTCATACCAAAGGCTCTACTATGATGTTTTCTAAGAGACATACGATGCTACTCTGGTTGTTCTGGTCCTGGGCTGCTGCACTCCTCCTCTGTTGTTTTCTGGATTGTACTCAGCTTCATGTCTTCGTCCACCAGGCCTCCGTTGACTCGTCCCACCTGCCGTCTCTGGAGCTGAAGCTGGATTGGAACAGACCAAAGTACAGTCCAATCACGATGCCAGCTGCCTCTCAAAAGGTTCCTTCATCTGGCAGGTGGCAGCACTTCTTCTGAGGGGAAGCTGAGCTGGTCCAGCAGAACTTTGAAGATGTGTTCCAGTGGTTGGTGGATGTGTGGGGAGATAGAGAGGGACCTTTGAATTATTCACAAAGGAAAACAGGGAACCCATTGGTAGTTTTAGTTTAGGGAGCTACTGAGGTGTGTTTTGGGGTTTTAAGAGGTGAACAGGAAGAGTTTTTTTGTATTGTTTATCTTTTACTTTGTTCCTGGTTGGAATGCCCATCAATGTCAATGTGAAGTTCACTTTTAGTTCTGTTTATTTATTTTTATTTTACTCACACCCATTTGCTTTTAACCCCCTCACATGTTGTGTTGTTGTAAACTTACTCTTTCAAATAAATACTCGTCTAACCCTCTGCAAACCAGCATTTGGACTGTTTTTGTGTTGCTCCTCACCTACTTCAGACAGCCGGGACATAACGTAACATAACATGACCTCCTTTACATTATTTCATCATATGGCACG